>NC_069500.1:251750750-252051167 GCF_027579735.1 Bombina bombina
TACACATCAGACAGTGGTTGTGCTGCATAACACACCAGACAGTAGTTGTGCTGCATAACAAATCAGGCAGTGTTTGTTCTGCATAACAAATCAGACAGTGGTTGTGCTGCATAACAAATCAGGCAGTGGTTGTGCTGCATTACACATCAGATAGTGGTTGTGCTGCATAACACACCAGACAGTGGTTGTTCTGCATAACAAATCAGGCAGTGGTTGTGCTGCATAAAAAATCAGGCAGTAGTTGTGCTGCATAACAAATCAGTCAGTGATTGTGCTGCATAAAAAACCAGGCAGTGGTTGTGCTGTATAACAAACCATGCAGTGGTTGTGCTGCATAACAAATCAGGCAGTGGTTGTGCTGCATAACAAATCAGACAGTGGATGTGCTGCATTACACATCAGACAGTGGTTGTGCTGCATAACACATCAGACAGTGGTTGTGCTGCATATCAAATCAGGCAGTGGCTGTGCTGCATAACAAACCAGGCAGTGGTTGTGCTGCATAACAAACCAGGCAGTGGTTGTGCTGCATAACAAATCAGACAGTAGATGTGCTGCATTACACATCAGACAGTGATTGTGCTGCATAACACATCAGACAGTGATATATATATATCACTTATACCTTATATATATTTATACCTATATTTAATCACACATACAGGGCCATTGCTACAATTTTTGCCACACAGGCGAGGATACACTTTACCGCCCCCCCCCCCCCACCCAGATTACATACCACCCCATTGCTAATTAAAGGGAAATAAAACCCTTTTTTTTTTCTATCATGATTCAGATAGAGCTTAGCATTTTAAGCAACTTTCTAATTAACACATCAGACAGTGGTTGTGCTGCATTAAACATCAGACAGTGGTTGTGCTGCATAACACATCAGGCAGTGGTTGTGCTGCATAGCAAACCAGGCAGTGGTTGTGCTGCATAACACACCAGACAGTGGTTGTGCTGCATAACAAATCAGGCAGTGATTGTGCTGCATAACAAATCAGGCAGTGGTTGTGCTGCATTACACATCAGACAGTGGTTGTGCTGCATAACACACCAGACAGTGGTTGTGCTGCATAACAAATCAGGCAGTGGTTGTGCTGCATAACAAATCAGGCAGTGATTGTTCTGCATAACAAACCAGGCACATCAGACAGTGGTTGTGCTGCATAACAAACCAGGCAGTGGTTGTGCTGCATAACAAATCAGGCAGTAGATGTGCTGCATTACACATCAGACAGTGGTTGTGCTGCATAACAAATCAGGCAGTGGTTGTGCTGCATAACAAATCAGGCAGTGGTTGTGCTGCATAACAAACCAGGCAGTGGTTGTGCTGCATAACAAGACAGGCAGTGGTTGTGCTGCATAACAAACCAGGCAGTGGTTGTGCTGCATAACAAATCAGGCAGTGGTTGTGCTGCATTACACATCAGACAGTGGTTGTGCTGCATAACACACCAGACAGTAGTTGTGCTGCATAACAAATCAGGCAGTGTTTGTTCTGCATAACAAATCAGACAGTGGTTGTGCTGCATAACAAATCAGGCAGTGGTTGTGCTGCATTACACATCAGATAGTGGTTGTGCTGCATAACACACCAGACAGTGGTTGTTCTGCATAACAAATCAGGCAGTGGTTGTGCTGCATAAAAAATCAGGCAGTAGTTGTGCTGCATAACAAATCAGTCAGTGATTGTGCTGCATAAAAAACCAGGCAGTGGTTGTGCTGTATAACAAACCATGCAGTGGTTGTGCTGCATAACAAATCAGGCAGTGGTTGTGCTGCATAACAAATCAGACAGTGGATGTGCTGCATTACACATCAGACAGTGGTTGTGCTGCATAACACATCAGACAGTGGTTGTGCTGCATATCAAATCAGGCAGTGGCTGTGCTGCATAACAAACCAGGCAGTGGTTGTGCTGCATAACAAACCAGGCAGTGGTTGTGCTGCATAACAAATCAGACAGTGATTGTGCTGCATAACACATCAGACAGTGGTTGTGCTGCATAACAAATCAGGCAGTGGTTGTGCTGCATAACAAACCAGGCAGTGGTTGTGCTGCATAGCAAATCAGACATTGGTTGTGCTGCATAACAATTCATATATATAGAATATAGCACCAGGAGGACTTATCTCCATATTGATATTTTCTCCCTCCTCAGTAGCCACCCATGTCATTGGTTGTCTGGCACTGGCAGGCTGCAGCACTATAGGGCTGTAGCTGGGGCCTGGGAGGAATTTCTTTAGGTGTGAGGGCAGCTGGGACACACCAGTGCCATTCATTATCAACTCCTTGACTCTTGAGTGGGACTGTGGGACGCCATCCACGCAGCAAAGAGTAAGGGATGGCAGAACATAACCCACCGTGACCCCTGTATGCAGGAACTAATAATCGCTGCGCAGGGGCGGGGCTGGTGTCCAAAGCGTGTGCCTGACACTTCTCCTGCTCTCAGACTCCGACTCTGCAGACTAGTCTGCAGTCTTTAAAAACTGCCACTGACTGACTCTTGCAGCAGCCATCACAGTCAAGGGCTGAATACATTTAATGACAGGCTATGGCTATTTGCAATATGTTGCGCTGCGCAGCTCACAAAGTGTAGGCTGCCTGCCTGGGGTAAAAATAAAAACTTACGCCTGCTTTTGGCCGCCCGCTGGTATTTAGAGTCAGCCAGGAAAGGGTCTAACGCTCACTTCCAAGTCGCGACTTTTCAATACCGCAGATCCCCTTACGCCAATTGCATATCCTATCTTTTCAATGGGATCTTCCTAACGCTGGTATTTAGAGTCTTGGCTGAAGTGAGGGGTAGAGCCTCTACCAACAAGACTCCATCCGCAGAAAAAAGTCAGTAGTTAGGAGCTTTATGAGCTAACGCCGGTTTATAAAGCTCTTAACTACTGTGCTCTAAAGTACACTAACACCCATAAACTACCTATGTACCCCTAAACTGAGGCCCCCCACATCGCCACCACTCTAATACATTTTTTAACCCCTAATCTGCCGACCGCACATTGCCGCCACCTACATTATCCCTATGAACCCCTAATATGCTGCCCCTAACATCGCCGACACCTACATAATATTTATTAACCCCTAATCTTTCCCCCCAACATTGCCGCTACCTACCTACACTTATTAACCAGAGCTCGTCTTCACCCAACCGGGCCGAAGTCTTCATCCGATGGACCAGAAGAGGACATCCAGACCGGCAGGAGTCTTCATCCTATCCAGGCAGAAGAGGACATCCAGACCTGCAGAAATCTTCATCCAAGCGGCATCTTCTATCTTCATCCATCCAACGAGGAGCGGCTCCATCTTCAAGACCTCCGGCGTGGAACATCCTTCTTCAACGACGACTAGACGATTAATGAAGGTTCCTTTAAGTGACGTCATCCAAGATGGTGTCCCTTGAATTCCGATTGGCTGATAGGATTCTATCAGCCAATCGGAATTAAGGTAGGAAAAATCTGATTGGCTGATTGATAGAATCAATCGGAATTCGGGGGACGCCATCTTGGATGACGTCACTTAAAGGAACCTGAATTCGTCGTCTAGTCATCGTTGAAGAAGGATGTTCCACGCCGGAGGTCTTGAAGATGGAGCCGCTCCTCGTCGGAAGGATGAAGATAGAAGATGCTGCTTGGATGAAGATGTCTGCCGGTCCGGAAGTCCTCTTCTGCCCGGATAGGATGAAGACTTCTGCCGGTCTGGCTGTTCTCTTCTGGTCCATCGGATGAAGACTTCGGCCCGGTTGGGTGAAGACGACTCAAGGTAGGGAGATCTTCAGAGGGGTAGTGTTAGGTTTATTTAAGGGGGGTTTGGGTTAGAGTAGGGGTATGTGGGTGGTGGGTTATAATGTTGGGGGGTGGTATTGTGTTTTTTTTTACAGGAAAAAGAGCTGATTTCTTTGGGGCATGCCCCGCAAAAAGCCCTTTTAAGGGCTGGTAAGGTAATAGAGCTGTTAACTTTTTTAATTTAGATTAGGGTAGGGAATTTTTTTTATTTTGGGTGCTTTGTTATTTTATTAGGGGGCTTAGAGTAGGTGTAATTAGCTTAAAATTCTTGTAATCTTTTTTAATTTTTTGTAATTTAGTGTTTGTTTTTGTAATTTAGTTTAGTTTATTTAATTGTAGGTAATTGTAGGTACTTGTAGTTAATTTATTTAATTTATTTATTGATAGTGTAGTGTTAGGTTTAATTGTAACTTAGGTTAGGATTTATTTTACAGGTAATTTTGTAATTATTTTAACTAGGTAGCTATTAAATAGTTAATAACTATTTAATAGCTATTGTACCTAGTTAAAATAAATTTGCCTGTAAAATAAATATAAATCCTAAAATAGCTACAATGTAATTATTAGTTATATTGTAGCTATATTAGGGTTTATTTTATAGGTATTTAGTTTTAAATAGGAATACTTTAGTTAATAATATTTAATTTATTTCGTTAGATTAAAATTATATTTAATTTAGGGGGTGTTAGGGTTAGGATTAGACTTAGCTTTAGAGGTTAATACATTTATTATAGTAGCGGCGAGGTCGGTTGGCAGATTAGGGGTTAATACTTGAAGTTAGGTGGCGGCGATGTTAGGGAGGGCAGATTAGGGGTTAATACTATTTATTATAGGGTTTGTGAGGCGGGAGTGCGGCGGTTTAGGGGTTAATAACTTTATTAGAGTAGCGTTGAGGTCCGGTCGGCAGATTAGGGGTTAATAAGTGTAGGTAAGGTAGCGGCGACGTTGGGGGTCAGATTAGGGGTTAATAAATATAATATAGATGTCGGCGATGTTAGGGGCAGCAGATTAGGGGTACATAGGTATAATGTAGGTTGCGGCGGTGTCCGGAGCGGCAGATTAGGGGTTAATTGTGTAATGCAGGTGTCAGCTATAGCGGGGGCGGCATATTAGGGGTTAATAAGTGTAAGGTTAGGGGTGTTTAGACTCGGGGTACATGTTAGGGTGTTAGTTGCAGACTTATAAACTGTTTCCCCATAGGAAACAATGGGGCTGCATTGGCGGCTTAACGCTGCTTTTTTGCAGGTGTTAGGTTTTTTTTCATCCCAAACTGCCCCATTGTTTCCTATGGGGGAATCGTGCACAAGCACGTTTTTCCAGCTAGCCGCTACCGTAATCAACGCTGGTATTGAGGGTTGAAGTAGCGGTAAATTATGCTCTACGCTCCCTTTTTGGAGCCTAATGCAGCCCTTCAGAGAACTCTAAATACCAGCGTCGTCTTAAGGGTGCGCTGGAAAAAAAAGTAGTGTTAGCTACGCGGGTCTTTACCGACAAAACTCTAAATCTAGGCGTTAGTCTGCACAACGTCAATCACATACAAACTACAGTCTGACTACGTTTTTTACCCCAGGCAGGCAGCCAACACTTTGTGAGCTGCGCAGCGCAGCATATTGCCAATAGCCATAGCCCATCATTAAATGTATTCAGTCCTTGGCTGTGTGATGACTGCCGCCAGTTTTAAAATGTAAGAAAGTAAAAAAACTCTGACAGCGCTGAATCGCACCTGAATGCACTCTGACTCTGCAGCAACTGAAAGCTAGGCAGGCACACTAAATGTTTGCTAAAAAAAATATATATATTTTTTTTAAATATCGGGTTGCCTCTACAAGACTGCGCCCCCTTGCTTGGGCCCAATAAGGCAGCTGCCTTATGCAAGTGCTGGGCCTGCACACACACACACATATATATTTATATATATAGTATCTCACAATATATATATAGTATCTCACAATATACAGTATCTCACAAAAGTTAGTACACCCCTCACATTTATGTCTTTTCATGTGACAACACTGAAGAAATGACACTTTGCTACAATGTAAAGTAGTGAGTGTACAGCCTGTATAACAGTGTAAATTTGCTGTCCCCTCAAAATAACTCAACACACAGCCATTAATGTCTAAACCGTTCGCAACAAAAGTGAGTACACCCCTAAGTGGAAATGTCCAAATTGGGCCCAATTACCCAGAAAACCTTCCCTTGATCCAACCTCCCCATCCAACTACCGCCTTATTTCCCTCCTCCCTTTTGCCTCAAAGCTTCTCGAAAAGCTAGTATATGCACGCCTATCCTATTTCCTTACATTAAACTCCCTCCTTAACTCACTGCAATCTGGATTTCGTCCCCATCACTCCACAGAGACAGCAATCGTTAAGGTTACCAACGACCTACTTACAGCAAAATCAAAAGGCCACTTCTCTCTGTTTATCCTCCTTGATCTGTCCGCAGCCTTTGATACCATTGACCACCCTCTTTTGCTCCAACCCCTCCAATCCTTCTGCATTTGTGACACAGCCCTCTCGTGGTTCTCTTCCTACCTGTCAAACCGTACCTTTAGTGTAGCCTTTGCTGGGGCCTCCTCTGACCCCTCACCACTTTCTGTCGGGGTACCGCAAGGCTCTGTCCTCGGTCCCCTTCTCTTCTCAATCTACACATCATCACTAGGTTCCCTAATTAAGTCCCACAGTTTTTAATATGATTTGTATGCCGACGACACCCAAATCTACTTCTCTGCACCAGACTTATCTCCTTCCTTGCTATCCTGTGTCACTGTCTTTCTCACATCTCTTCCTGGATGTCCTCTCACTACCTCAAGCAAAATCTCTCCAAAACTGAGCTCCTTATTTTCCCCCCTTCTTCCAAAATCTTCACCCCCAATCTCTCTATAACTGTCGAAAACTCCATCATTACCCCTACCCCACATGCCCAATGTCTTGGGGTCACTTTTGACTCAGATCTTTCTTTCACTCCTCACATTCAGTCCTTGGCTAAAGCCTGCCGCTTTCACCTTAAAAACATCTCTAAAATTAGACATTTCCTTACACAAGACACAACTAAGATTTGAACCCACTCTCTCATTCTTTCCCACATTGATTACTGTAACTCTGTCCACTATGGTCTCCCCAGCTGCCAGCTAGCTCCTTTACAATCCATAATGAATGCCTCTGCCAGGCTCATCTTCCATACACGTCGCTCTTCATCTGCTGCACCTCTCTGCCAATCCCTTCACTGACTTACTCTTGCCTCTAGGATTAAACACAAAATTCTCACTCTGACATACAAAGCCCTCGACTGCACTGCTCCCTCCTATATCTCAGACATTGTCTCCAGATAATCTCCCTCCCATCCCCTTCGCTCTGCTCATGACCTCCTACTCTCCTCCTCTCTTGTTACCTCCTCACACTCCCGTTTACAGGACTTCTACAGACTGGCTCCCATCTTGTGGAACTCTTTGCCTCACTCCATAAGACTCTCCCCTAGTTTTGAAAGCTTCAAGCGCTCCCTATAGACTCTACTGTTCAGGGATGCATACAACCTACACTAACCTTTCTTTATACCAGTTCCTCTCCTCAATTGCTATCCCCTGAACCCCCTCAGTATGTAAGCCTAAGAGTCCAGCTGTTTGTAGATCACCTTCTTAAGAGCTGACTACAACTGGGCGATTCTTGGCAGGGCCTTCAACCCGTGTGATCCCTATAAATATTTTGTTGTACCCCCCCTTTGTTTATAGTGCTGCAGAATCTGTTGGCGCTCTACAAATAACCAAAAATAATAATAATTTGCCATTTTCCCTCCCCGGTGTCATGTGACTCGTTACAAGGTTTCAGGTGTGAATGGGGAGCAGGTGTGTTTAATTTTGGGTTATCGCTCTCACACTCTCTCATACTGGTCACTGAAAGTTCAACATGGCACCTCATGGCAAAGGACTCTCTGAGGATCTGAAAAAAAGAATTATTGCTCTATATAAAGATGGCCTAGGCTTTTCCTAGTTTGTTCCTAGTGGAAATGTCCTTACTCATTTGCAGCCATGTGTTTGCAGTTATTCAACAGTACCTGAAGTGTTTTGGTAATTTCTTTATGTCTATAACATTTGCAGAAAAAGCAGGTTTTAGTATAATTTATTTTCTTCTGTTTGTTGATAGTGGTTCTTAGTTGTTCCAATTTATTGAAAGTGGTCCTGCTTCCTGAATAGCTGCCCTTAAATCTGTTAATCAGCCAAATGGAAACCTTCGTTCAAAAATCGGGGTCATATGATGGATCCCAGCAGGGAGTATTCAGTCTTTCATCTTTTCAAGGTTGATAAATCATGTACCACTGAAATAAGTAATAAAAAATATTTTTCGGCTGCCAGTACTCATTGGGCATGTTCCACCGGGAAATGAATGTTCACAGCACTTATGACTGTATGTCTATCTGATTGACATGCAGAAGCACTGCTCCCAGGGAATGGATTTCCTTTTTTTAAACTTAAATGAAATCTGTTAAAATGTAATATATATACAGTATATCACATGTACACCCATAACATTTTTGTAAATATTTTCTTATATATTTTCATGTGACAACACTGAAGAAATTACACTTTGCTACAATGTAAAGTAGTGAGTGTACAGCCTGTATTACAGTGTAAATTTGCTGTCCCTTCAAAATAACTCAACACACAGCCATTAATGTCTAAACCGTTGGCAACAACAAGTACACCCCTAAGTGGAAATGTCCAAATTTCGTCCAAAGTGTCAATATTTTGTGTGGCCACTATGATTTTTCAGCACTGCCTTAAATCTCTTGGGCATGGAGTTCACCAGAGCTTCACAGGTTGCCACTGGAGTCCTCTTCCACTCCTCCATGATGACATCAGGGAGCTGGTGGATGTTAGAGACCTTGCGCTCCCCACCTTCCATTTGAGGATGCCCCACAGATGCTAAATAGGGTTTAGGTCTGGAGACGTGCTTGGTTAGTCCATCACCTTTACCCTCAGCTTCTTTAGCAAGGCAGTGGTCATCTTGGAGGTGTGTTTGGGGTCAATATCATGTTGGAATACTGCCCTGCTGCAGAGTCTTTGAAGAGAGGTGATTATGCTCTGCCTCAGTTACCGCCACACACGCTTGACACTCACCAGATTGCCACCACATACGCTTGACACCATCTGAACCAAATAAGTTTATCTTGGTCTCATCGGAGCACAGGACATGATTCCAGTAATCCATGTCCTTAGTCTGCTTGTCTTCAGCAAACTGTTTGCAGGCTTTCTTGTGCATCATCTTTAGAAGAGTCTTCCTTCTGGGATGACAGCCATGCAGACCAATTTTATGCAGTGTGCGGCGTATGGTCTGAGCACTGACAGGCAGACCCCCCACCCCTTGAACATCTGAAGCAATGCTGGCAGCACTCATACGTCTATTTCCCAAAGACAACCTCTGGAAATTACGCTGACCTCATGCACTCAACTTCTTTGGTCGACCATGGCGAGGCCTGTTCTGTATGGAACCTGTCCTGTGAAACCACTGTATGGTCTTGCCCACCATGCTGCAGCTCAGTTTCAGGGTCTTGGCAATCTTCTTATAGCCTAGGCCATCTTTATGTAAAATATAGAAAAGACAAAGCGCAACAGGACTCAAGTGAAAAGTTTTATTAAACAGATAAAAGATATTTTAAAAACAGAAGGTATTTGGCGTACCAGAAGTTAAAAACAGAAATGCATATCAGACAAAATTGTATTAAAACTTTCACCAGGTTACCGCTTCCAGCTGATCTTGAAACCGTTTTATACAGGCTTCCTTTTAGCTTGGTGCTGTATTACTCCACAGTGAGATCCTGCATACAGTTCTGGATTCCTGTGTGTGAAGGGAGTCTTCAACTGTGCAGCTGTGCAGTGTCTGCTGTTTTCACCCTTGGGTGATTAAAGATCTACTCAACAACAGTTTCGTTCCCTAACATGGGAACTTTCTCAAGAGGTTAATCTATCATTGGTGGGTTGTAACCTCTTTAAATACCCAATGATTTGATTGTATGTTATTGCAAATTTTGCAAATTCAAACACATAAATATATACAATAATACATTTTCATATTCCTAAAAGACTATAAAAAGTGGATCATAATAATACATAAATATTCAAACCATGAAATAGCTAATTTAACATTTAAAAGCATACATATATATTATAATATATTTTGAGTTAAAATAAATATATAACAATAAATTCAGATACTAAGATGGCTTACGGTACCTAATATTCCCAGGCAGTCTTCCATCCAGGTATTGACCAGGCCTGACCCTGCTTAGCTTCCAAGATCAGACAGGATTGGGTACATTCAGGAAAGTGTGGCGGTAGGCTATTTTGTATGTTCTATAATGTTAGTCTCTTTGAACAAATTTTGTGTTTAAAATTATGATTCATCCTCATTATTATGATTTTAATAGTAATAAAGTAAAAAAAACTATAAAAGCTAAAAACCTACATTATTCATCTTGACTCATGATCATTCCTATTGTGATAATAATTATTAAATATAAATACAAACTAAGAAGATATATTGTATCTGATAATATCCTATTTTAAAACCATAATAAAACTTACATTATAATAATTATTAAAATTGATATAATGTTTAATATTATGACATATTTATAAGTCAAGGTATATGTTAGTGTATTTACAAGTATATAATACCTTAAATTATGACTTCAAGCATTTATATATCCTTATTCACACTATAGAACATTCACACAAATAATTTTAAATCAAGGAATTTTAAATCAAGAATGCCTGAATGTCAAGATCAATATTTAGACCCTCTGGATGTAGGCTTTTTAAAGTATATATCCAAAAGGTTTCTCTTCTTCTAAGTTTTAATAGTCTATTATGATAAAGCTTATTTGGTGGTATCCATTCTAATATCTTGATCTCTAGCCCTATTGGATTTCTATTGTGTGTTATTCTAAAATGTTCAGACACACTATTATTTTCAAATGCATTTTCAATATTTCTGATGTGTTCAGATATCCTATGTTCAATTTTCTTTTAGTTCTACCTATGTAGATTTTCCCAAATTTGCATGTGAGTTGATAAACTACATAGGTACTGTCACAAGTACAGGTATTTTTACATTTATAGTATCTTGATTTATCATGATTGTAAAAAATATCTTCACTATTGACATAAGGGCATGTACTGCAGTCTTTCTTTCTACATTTAATTAGTCCCTTCTTTGCTGTTAACCACATATTTTTACTACTTTGGGGTTCTCTTAAATTACTGGGAGCTAGTATATTTTTTAAGTTATTGTTTCTTTTATAAACACATTTAGGTTTTGAATCTAGATTTGTTCTAGATTTGTTCCTAGGATGCGGTCTTTTAATAGAATTCCCCAATGTTTGGTTTGGATTTTCTGAATGTCTCTATAGTTTTCATTATAGGTGGTTATAAAGCGAATATTAGATTAAATTACTCATTGATTATTACCTTCAACCAATAGTGAGTAAAACAACTGCCTACTTAAAAGACACAACGGATGTCATTAAAAAATGTGAGGACTTTCAATGGGAGAAAAACAACTTATGGATATCCTGTGACATCACAGCCCTCTATACCAACATACCACACAAAGAGGGTACAGGTGCTAGTCTAAATCAATTGACCAAAATGAGTAATTTACCAGATAAACACATTGAATTTATTGGAGAAGGAATCCAATTTATATTAAATCATAATTATTATTATTTTTTATTTTTTTTCAAAAGTTTTTTATTGAGGAATAAACATTACAGCAGATGTCACAGCGCAGGTGACCAATAGGTAAATATATACATAAACATTGTGCCGTTGGAATGACACAGTAAGCGTAGCTATTAATGAAATTACTGCGCCTATAGGTCAAGTATGTCAAGTATGAAATAAGATATCTACCATATAAACCTCATTTTCGATAAATGTGAACTCAGAAATAAATCCATTATGAAAACATTGTTTACAAACAGAATGAACAAACTTGGGTTATAAGGACCAGGTAGTACCTCAGTCCTACACAGTAACTCAACTGTCTAGGAATTTCGTGAAGTCAGCTTAGGAGTGCCTCTCTGTGTACTACAACTGGGAATTGTAGTGCGCATCTCCAGGCGGGGGGGGTCCAGGTTGAGCATGAGGGAGGAGCGAAAGGGAGGGGGAAAGAGGGAGGGATAAGGGTATGGTGGAAGGGGTGACTGGGGCCTTAAAATCGACTAGTCATTTATCTTTGAGCTCCTTGGTAGTCAAACCAGGGCTCCCAAATCTGCCAGTAAAGCTCTACCTTGTCCATATGGGAGTAGAAACTTTGTTCCATTGTGGCGTATACCTGCATTATAGATGTAACAACCGTTATATCTGGGGGATGGGTTTGTTTCCAGGCCCTTGCTATCGCCAGTTTTGTGGCCGCTAGGACAAAGATGACCAATTTAGAGACGTGGGTTGGAACGCTCCTCGGGAAAATGTGTAAAAGAGCGATTGCAGGAGTGAGTGGGATAGATAGCCCCAGGTTAGCACAGAGGGTTTCTACCTGTGTCCAGAGAGGTGCCAGTTTTGGGCAGTCCCACCAAGTATGCATGTCTGAGCCTCTTTGCATGCATTCCCTCCAACACAAAGGGGGCGTTGTGGGGAACATCTGTGACAGTCTTGTGGGAGTATAGTACCATTTTAGGAATAATTTCATGTAAGCTTCTAATGTATTTGCACAGTGTACTGTCTTTTTAGTTAACGTCATGGCTGTGGATAGGTCCTTATCCGAAATTGGTCTGGATAAATCTCCCTCCCAAGCCCGTATCTGCCATGGTCTGTCTTTGTTAGTGGACGACTGTAGAAGATTGTAGTGGAACGATATGAGCCTAGGAGTCTTAATAGGGAGTTGCCATAGCTTTTCCCAGTTAGTCAGGGGCCTGTTTAGGACTTTGGGGAATCCCCAAGATGTCATAAAGGCGTAGAGCCTTGAATATTCAAAGGAGGCCCACGGGGGGGGGCTCTGGAATAATGGTACTGATATTATGAGGTGAGACTAAGGTGTCCGAGAGGTATACACAGGAGACCACTTTCAGGTCTAAGTCATTCCACTGCTGTATGTGTGTATCAGGGAGAGCCGCCAATAAGGCTGGTATAGAATGAATGGGAGACGGGTGTGGGGCGATGTCGCGAAGGTTTCTAAGGCTATACCAAACTTTCAGATTGTCTCTGATAATGACGTTTTGTATTCCTAAGCTGTCAACACAATGCTTAGGGATCCAGGGTAAGTCTGCCAACCTTAGCCCTAGGGGAAGGGTCGATGTTTCTATGTTTTTCCAGCCCTGTTGCTCCCCCTTATCTGCCCACGCCGTGATATGAGAAAGCCTGGCTGCCTCATAATATCCACGTATATTGGGCATTGCAACTCCTCCATATTCATATCGTTTTTGGAGAATCTTCGTCGCTATCCGGGGTCTGGACTTATTCCAGATATAGTGTTGCCCAAGAGATTGGAACTTGTCTATTAGAGCAGTAGGTACATTAAGAGGAATACAGCGGAAATAGTACAGAATTTTTGGTAAGATCGTCATTTTGAAGGAGGCGATGCGGCCCAGCCATGAAATTTCTTTAAGACTCCACGAAGATGTAAGCTCAGTGACCTCTTTAATGAGGTTTGTATAGTTAATGGAAATAACCAATTTCGGGTCCGGACCTAGCTGTACCCCTAAGTGCCGAATGGAGGTTCGTGACCATTGGAAGGAGTACAATGTTTGTAAGAAATCCAATTCAAATGCTGGCATGCATATCGGTAACGCTTCTGTTTTGGTGACGTTTACTTTGTAGTAGCTGTGAGCTCCGAACTCAGAGATAGTATCAAAGAGTACTGGCAGGGAGCCTATTGGGTTTGTTAAGAAGAGCGTGACATCGTCCGCATATAGTGCGATCTTCACAATGGTGCCTCCAAACTGGACTCCTCTTACTGCAGGTGATTGTCTAATAGCCTGAGCTAAAGGTTCAATGGCCATGGAGAAAATTAGAGGTGACAGGGGGCATCCTTGTCTGGTGCCGTTGGTGATACATATTTCCAGGGAAGCAAACCCCATACCCTTAACTACTGCTGAGGGACAAGAATACAGGGCACGAATTGCTTTAATCACGATCTCTGGCATGCCAAATTGAGTAAGCGTATGCCATAGGTATTCCCATCTGACCCTGTCAAACGCTTTTTCTGCGTCCAGCGACAGGGCCAGCATGGGTGTCCTCAGTCGGGAGGCTTCTGTAAGTATGTTTAGCGTTTTTCGGGAATTGTCTGGGCCTTCTCTGCCAAACGTGAAACCAACTTGGTCTGTATGAATCACCTTCGGGAGCAGGCTATTAAGGCGGTTAGCCCATAGCTTTGCATATAGCTTTACATCACCATTTATCAAGGATATTGGTCTGTAGCTCGTACATTGTGAGGGGTCTTTGTTTGGCTTCGGTATGGGCAAAATTACTGCTTGCAAAAATTCTTTATGGAATGAGCCCGCATCTCGGGCCTCCAAAAAGACCTTGAGGAGGATCCCATGGAGTTCCGATTTAAACAGTTTATAGAAGGCTGTTGGTTACCCATCAGGGCCTGGAGCCTTGTTATTTTGGGAGTGTTTAATGGCTAAACTAAGCTCATTTAGGGAAAATGGAGCTTTAAGTGCCTCTCCATCCTCATCTGTGAGGGATGGCAGGCCCAGCGTCTGTAAGAAATGTACTATTTCACACGAGGAGGACTCTTTAGTAGTCATCGAGGGTTTAAGGTGATACAGATTAGAATGATAGTCCGCAAACGTCTCTCCAATTTCCTTAGGTGAGTAGACCGAAATGTTACCTCTCTGGAGAGATAAGATCCTACCCGCCGCTGTCCTGCACCTTAATTTATGGGCAAGGAGGGTTGAGGCCTTATTACCTTGGCAATACATCAGCTTCTTGAATCTCGCATAAGATTCTTTAACTCTTTGCAGGTCTCTATCTGCCAATTGCGTTCGCAATTCCTTAATTTTATCAGCTAGGCTTGTAGTTGGGGAGTTTTTGTTCTCCTGCTCTACAGCGCGAAGCTCGGCCATGAGAAGGCCGACGGGCAGACCTGCTTGACGTCGGAGCATTGCCTGCCGTCGAATGCAAATCCCTCTGATGTATGCTTTCAGGGCGGCCCATGTTGTTTGGGAGGACATATCCGGGGTTTCGTTTATTCTTAGAAACTCAACAATAGAGGCTTGGAGGGATACTCTAAACGTTTTATCTTGAAGCATTTGTTTTGGGAGTTTCCAGCTAGCTCTAGTCTCTGTGGCTAAGTCAGTAGAGAGTGTAAACGTCAGTATATCGTGATCTGACCATGAGCAGACCTTAATGTGTGACGTTAGGACTCTGTTAAGTGTCCATGAGTCAGTGAAGAAATGGTCGAGCCTCGAGTACGAATTATGGGGTCTAGAAAAGTATGTATAGTCTCTATCATTGTGGTGTAGAGCCCTCCAGATATCATATAGATTATGTTGGATAATTTGTTGTCGAAATTTGTTGGCAGTAGTCACAGAGTACGTGTCTATTGTTTTCCCTCTCTGAACTTTCTTATCTAATAGAGGGTCCCATATCATTTTAAAGTCCCCCCCCTAGTATAATAGTCCCAGCTTTGTGTTTCTCAATTTTAGACAGGGCATCTTTCAGGAACTTAGTTTGCATTTGATTTGGGGCGTAAATGTTAACTAGAGTGAACAGTACACCATTTAGTTTACAATTGAGCAGTAGAAATCGTCCCTGGCTATCTCTCTCTGCGTGAATGTGGTCAAAATGTATGGATTTGTGTATAGCGATCGCCACTCCTCTAGATTTCTCAGTGTGAGAAGCTAGAACCACCACAGGATATTCTGGGGTCCTGTATGGAGTCTGGTTTGACGTTAACCAGTGTGTCTCTTGTAAAAACATGACTTGTACTTTCAGAGACTTCATGGTATTGGTAAGCATGCTTCTCTTGTCTTGTGAGTTTAGTCCTTTGGCATTTAATGTTGCAAAGGATATGTTATTAGGGGTTGACGCCATCCTGAACTTGAGGGAGGGAGGAAGTGATAAGTGGGGAGAGGGAAGGTAGAGGGAAGGGTTTAGATGATAGACTCACCCCGCCTGGATCTGCACACTTGGATGTGGCCCTTTCCGGGCTCAAACTAGTTTATCGTTTCCTTAATCAAGAGGATTATTTCCCCTAGGAAGCTTAGTTTCACCTAGAGAGTAATAAAAAAGAGATGTAATGAACGGTGGAATATGAGAGACAACTAGTTAATTCAAATAGTACAATAAGAGTCCAGAAATTTAGACCAGGTGAATCTAAGTTGGTAGTATGAGGTTTTGAAAATATTATTAGGTATGGTGAACTGCTGGATCACCAAAAGGAGAAGTGTGTCTGAATACCAAACTGACTTCTCCAGTCCCCGTAGAAGGGGATAACACAAATAAAATTTGCGTATATGGGGGGGGGGGGGAAGTAGTACAAGTATTAAACTTGTATGTAAAGATTGACTGTCGTTGGGGGAGTGTGAATATAAGGAATAAACCAAAGGTTGTTCGTTAAACTAAATAAAACATCACATTACTGCAAGCATAGTAGCACGTTAAGTTAGTGATACCAGATATATTGTAAACACTATAATATTGTCATACAGCTTAGGTCCGCAGCATATAGATGCCTAAGAGAGACTAGATAACCTGTGGGGCTGAAAAGAAACTACATGGGGAGAGCTTGTGAGTCCCAGCATGACCAAATGGCCAAGAAGTGAATAGAGCAGGAACTACTGAGCAAGCGCCCGTTCGCTTATGGGAAGTCACAGGTCTCCCCATGTTCTTTGCACATTAGACAGCTGATACCTGGAAATTACATTTAAGAATATTTACATATATACCCGTGATGGGCCAGATCTATTCATTTATCATTCGATGAATCATATACCAGTGTCTACCTTTTAAACTATAACTAACGGATAAAAAAAACTTCTACCAATATGCACATGTGTACCAGCTGTAGACCAGCAGGCTTATCGCCATGTAGAGTTAGTGACGTAAAATATGTTGTAGACACTATTAACTCGCTATATAGTTTCGGTCAGTAACATTTAGGTGCCTGAGAGAGATTAAGTCACCTGTGGAGCTGGAGAGAGAGGAGATGAGGAGACCCCCGGAGTCCCAGCAGAGCAAAATGGGATAGGATAGTAGAGCAGGTGTTGTTGGACAAGCGTCCTTTATCCTGTGGGAAGTCACGGGTCTCCGCATGTCTCTCAAGCATTAGGCAGCCAATACCTGGGGATAACATTTAACAATATATACATGTTTACCAGCTGAAGGTCAGGACCAATTATTTACCATTCAGTGAACTATATATCAGTCCTTTTTCCTTTAAGTGATCACTAACCAATGATAAATACAGCTAACAACATATACATGTGTGAAAAGTGTAAAAAGCGGCACCAGAGACTGACTGCACTTAAAAACGGCTTTTATTAGGCAATAGAATGCTTAAACAAAGCTGGTACTTGTGACAATAACGTGCCTAAGAATTGCTTCTCCGTGAACTGTTGCTGAAGCGTTTCAGCCCTTATGGCCATAGTCGTAGCTGTAGTTCACAATCACCTCTACCCTGATATACACCTGTGCTTGCTAGTGATTGGATAAAAACTTAACCTGGAGGGCAATTCTATAACTGGCAACTGAACTTGTATTTAATCTTAGCAATATATACTATGATTATTATTACAGTAGCTGCGTGAACACAATATTACAAATGATAACAAAAACATATTGTTGTATGCAAATATTTGAAACATTTAGTATTTCAAAAAAACAACAATAATGTTTCTATACAATTATATGCTATGTATACACATAAACAGATAGAATTCCAATTCAGATATCAATTAAACTGTTGCTAGCTGACCTTATTTGACTAAAATAGATTAGAGAGTAAAGAGAAAGAAGAATTGTTGATGAACAACCACAAAATGGTTGTATAATTTCATCAAGTTTCTTACCCCTCTATTCTATTAATATAAGGCCCTGTTAATTGGTACTTTTTACTGGAAAAATTTATTTCATTGGTTATGCGTGGACATAGACAATACAATAAAATTCACCATATTTAAAAGATGTGAATTGTGTCACCATGAAAGTGACAATGGGTGTACCTATTTGGGAGGGGCTAATTGGGGATGTACTTGAGGGCTTGTCAGTTTTCATGGGCACACTAACTATTCCCAGAAATTAATGATGTCATATTCAGAATTTAACCCTGTTGGGATTCTGGTTTTTAGTCGGTGTATCCAAAAAACCTCCCTTTTGGCTAAAAGGCTGTCTCTGTCTCCTCCTCTCTTCCCATGTTTTACCTGCTCAATGATAGTCCACTCCATTGAGGCTGCACTCTTATTGTGATGGATTTTAAAATGTTGTACCAGTGGAGTTGTGATTTTGCCTGCTTTGATGTTTGTAATATGCTCTCTGATCCTGTCACGAGTTTCTCTGGTAGTGAGGCCTGTGTATTGTACCCTGCATAATTTACATGTCAGAAGATAGACTACGTACTTACTTCTACAGTTTAGACAGGAGTAATGTCTAAATGTCTCCCCTGTTGCTGTGCTTAAAAAACCTTCATTATTTGGCTGTAAATGTCCACAGGCAGTGCATGATGGATAACTACATTTGTAGACTCCATTATGTTTATGCCAAGATGAGTTGGAAACCTGTCTTGAAGGTAACTGTGTAGGAGCCACCATGTTTCCTATTGTTAAACTCTTTTTGAAAGCGTACCTACATCCTTTTGCCACAGTGCTCAATAACTCATCGTCCGCTTTCAACATGTGAAAGTGTTTGCGTATGATATTACAAATCTCATGATATTGAGAACTGTAACGTGTCACGAAGGTTACGCCTTCAAAGGTTTTCTTTTTGTTATTTTCTCTGTTCAATGTCAGACAAGTTTTTCTGTCCATTTGAGAGACTTGTTTGTTAATCCTTGCTATCACTTTCCTGTTGTACCCCCTCCTATCCAATCTGTTTTCTAAATCCTGAGCCTGTTCTTCGTACTCTTTTTGTGTGGAACAATTTCTTTTAAGTCGTATAAATTGTCCCTTCATCACTGAGTGAAATACTCTTTTCGGGTGACTGCTCTTTGCATGTAAAAGTGTATTTCCGGAAATAGGTTTCCTATACACTTTAGTGAGTACTTTACCTTGTACCCCCATCAGGGTTACATCCAAAAAATTAATTTCAGTATGTCCAAATTCAAAAGTAAACTTAATTCCTGCTGTATTATTGTTCAAATCAGTAACAAACCTCTGATCCTCCGATTCTTCTCCTTCCCAGATGATCAAAAGGTCATCAATATATCTTCGGTAGTAATTAATTTTTGTCCTCCAAGGGTCATCACATCCATAGATGTGGGACAGCTCAAACCAACCCATGAACAGGTTGGCATATGAGGGCGCAAATTTGGCCCCCATAGCTGTCCCACATCTCTGGAGGTAATGAACCCCCTCAAAGACAAAAAAATTGTGCGTTAATAGGAATTCAGTGACTCTGAGGCTGTACTGACAGAACAATGGAGTATAGTTTGTTAATCTCCTTAAAAAGAAGGAGATCGCTTCTAAGCCTTTGGTATGCGGTATACTTGAGTAAAGTGAGGCGACATCTATAGTCAACCGACTAAACCTTGTATGCCAATCCCGATCTTCCATTTCAACCAGAAGTTGCTTGGTATCCCTTAGATAACTATGTAAACTCTGTACTAAAGGCTGCAGGATTCCGTCCAACCACTGTGACATTGGCTCCAATATTGAGCCAATGCCACTAATGATTGGACGACCCTTCACGTTGGAAAGGGATTTGTGTACTTTCGGAAGAAAGTTAAATATGGGCATAACAGGAGATGTCACATATAAAAAGTTACAGGTTTTGTCATCTAAAATGCCCAATTCTTTGCCATCATCTATCAAATGAGAAAGCTCATGCTTGAATCTGTTTGTGGGATCTTGAGTTAGAATAGTATATTGGGAGGGGTCTGAAAGTTGTCGTGTGGCTTCTCCTAAAAAATAGGTTTGGTCCATGACAACCACAGACCCTCCCTTATCTGATGCTCTTATGACAATATTTAAGTTTTCTTTCAGTCCTCTAAGGGCTAAAACTTCTTGTTTGCTAAGGTTCTGATATTTATTCAGATCCGTTGTATAGGCCAATCTGGTTAGGTCACTTTCGACCCTTTGTTGAAATTGTTCTAACACCACTCCTCTGCTGTGAATTGGATAAAACTTTGAGTTCCCTGAGAGAGAAGGACCTGCCTGTATAGTTGATGTATCAATATTATATGTGTTTTCATTGTCTAATCTCTCTAATGACTCCAAATCACAAACCTCCTGAAATGTCAGTTGTGTGGTCTTGCCAGGTATGGCCATGTCTGTATTGCCTGGTGCAAAACTACTTTCCAATTCACAATTCTTTGCAAAATGTTTTTTGATGGTGAGGTTCCTGATCAACCTATTAACGTCCACTATGGTTTGGAAAAGATTAAAATTATCAGCTGGAGCAAAGCTGAGACCATAATTCAAAACTCTAACTTCCACATCATTCAAAGTGTACGCCGATAGGTTGATAACAGAATTCACACATATTTTGTGCTTGATCTGCCTCTCCTCGGGGGCCGTGGGGGTTCTGCTTTCAAAATCCCCCTTCCTTTTGTACCTCTTCCCCCCCCTTCTGGTGCGCTTGGGACCCTGGAAAAAACCTGTGCTACCTCCACATTATCCTGTCCTCTTACAGGCTCTGATCTAATGTGGTCTTCTGGTGTATTAGTAATAATGGGTACTAGTTCCCCTCCATTTACACCTGTCTCCTCTTCCCCTGAGGTCGAGCAGTCTCCTGAAGACTCTGCCTCACTTTCATTAAATGAAACTCTTTTTGATTTATTTTTGTTTCCTTTTTTGCCTGATTTCTTTCCTTTAGGAAACCGCTGCTGATCATTTTCTTTTCTATAATTTGTTCTTTGCTTCCTATTCCAAATGTATATTTTATTGCACTCATAATCAGATAAGTCCCTCAAATATTTATCATGCTTTATCTCCATGATTAATTTTTTGGACTCAGCTAGGGAATATTTTAAAATGGAATCAAATTTAGCAAAAGAAAAATCCTTACTCCTTTCATTTAATTCTATTTGTAACACATCTATATCTTTTGAAACAGAGGATAACATTTTGGTCTTATATTCTATAAGCATGCCCATTAGTTTCAGTGAACAGTCCGATAACACTCCATTCCAAACTCTTATGAAATCCTCATCCTCCACTGTGAAGGTTGGGAATTTGTTCACCCTTAAACCCCTGGGAATCATGCCATTGGTAATGTATTTCTGTAATGTCCATATGTCCCATTTTAATCTAATCTCTTTATCCAAAAGGGTTTCCATATGTTCAAACAATTTGCTCAGTG
The DNA here is from genome assembly GCF_027579735.1 of Bombina bombina. Classification (NCBI taxonomy): domain Eukaryota; kingdom Metazoa; phylum Chordata; class Amphibia; order Anura; family Bombinatoridae; genus Bombina; species Bombina bombina. Next base: position 251,772,004 of record NC_069500.1, read on the forward strand.
TGAACGTGGAGTACTCTGAAGAAAAAACATTTTCAATCTCCCTGGTCTGTTGTGTGCGTTCCACAGCAGTCTGTAAAGAATAAAACTTTTCCATATTGCTAGTATCGTCACTAGTAGTACTGTCCATGATAGCCTTTTATGCCGTATAAACTATTGTAATGTCCGGTGGGCGTCTGGGACTAAAGATAATGTGCCCTATACGTATCTGCAGGAAACCAACTGCAAAAAACTTGAGAGTCACTTACTGTATAGGCACCAGGTAACTAAAGTCCATTAAGTAGAAAGCGTGAATTGTAAAATACGGTAAATGTCTTTTTACGCTGTTCAAACATTGGAATGTAATGAGCAAAAACGCTTCTACTGACTCACCCAGCTGTCACTCGGCTCTCTCTGCTTTTCGGTCAAGACGAATAGGTAATAGGATCGGCCCGTCCACGGGGGGGTACCCTCTGTTGGAAGATGGTTGTGTCACCGGAAAATACCGGAACTCCTGTAGCGCGCCTTCTGCCTCGGTACCTTTCCCCCTCCTGGGTCCGCTCCTCGCTGCACCACTCGGCGTCTGACGTGTTCTGCGAGCACCTGACTGCTGGCCACACCTCTCCCTCTCGGATTCTCCTGCCTCCACAGGTAGGTGTTAGTGAGTGCGTCCACTCTGCATAGTTGTGCTGTCGGATCTCGTGCCTGCTCGATTTCTTGGTCAATCTGTGAAAAGTTTAAAAAGCGGCACCAGAGACTGACTGCACTTAAAAACGGCTTTTATTAGGCAATAGAATGCTTAAACAAAGCTGGTACTTGTGACAATAACGTGCCTAAGAATTGCTTCTCCGTGAACTGTTGCTGACGCGTTTCAGCCCTTATGGCCGTAGTCGTAGCTGTAGTTCACAATCACCTCTACCCTGATATACACCTGTGCTTGCTAGTGATTGGATAAAAACTTAACCTGGAGGGCAATTCTATAACTGGCAACTGAACTTGTATTTAATCTTAGCAATATATACTATGATTATTATTACAGTAGCTGCGTGAACACAATATTACAAATGATAACAAAAACATATTGTTGTATGCAAATATTTGAAACATTTAGTATTTCAAAAAAACAACAATAATGTTTCTATACAATTATATGCTATGTATACACATAAACAGATAGAATTCCAATTCAGATATCAATTAAACTGTTGCTAGCTGACCTTATTTGACTAAAATAGATTAGAGAGTAAAGAGAAAGAAGAATTGTTGATGAACAACCACAAAATGGTTGTATAATTTCATCAAGTTTCTTACCCCTCTATTCTATTAATATAAGGCCCTGTTAATTGGTACTTTTTACTGGAAAAATGTATTTCATTGGTTATGCGTGGACATAGACAATACAATAAAATTCACCATATTTAAAAGATGTGAATTGTGTCACCATGAAAGTGACAATGGGTGTACCTATTTGGGAGGGGCTAATTGGGGATGTACTTGAGGGCTTGTCAGTTTTCAGGCAGGTCCTTCTCTCTCAGGGAACTCAAAGTTTTATCCAATTCACAGCAGAGGAGTGGTGTTAGAACAATTTCAACAAAGGGTCGAAAGTGACCTAACCAGATTGGCCTATACAACGGATCTGAATAAATATCAGAACCTTAGCAAACAAGAAGTTTTAGCCCTTAGAGGACTGAAAGAAAACTTAAATATTGTCATAAGAGCATCAGATAAGGGAGGGTCTGTGGTTGTCATGGACCGAACCTATTTTTTAGGAGAAGCCACACAACAACTTTCAGACCCCTCCCAATATACTATTCTAACTCAAGATCCCACAAACAGATTCAAGCATGAGCTTTCTCATTTGATAGATGATGGCAAAGAATTGGGCATTTTAGATGACAAAACCTGTAACTTTTTATATGTGACATCTCCTGTTATGCCCATATTTAACTTTCTTCCGAAAGTACACAAATCCCTTTCCAACGTGAAGGGTCGTCCAATCATTAGTGGCATTGGCTCAATATTGGAGCCAATGTCACAGTGGTTGGACGGAATCCTGCAGCCTTTAGTACAGAGTTTACATAGTTATCTAAGGGATACCAAGCCACTTCTGGTTGAAATGGAAGATCGGGATTGGCATACAAGGTTTAGTTGGTTGACTATTGATGTCGCCTCACTTTACTCAAGTATACCGCATGCCAAAGGCTTAGAAGCGATCTCCTTCTTTTTAAGGAGATTAACAAACTATACTCCATTGTTCTGTCAGTACATCCTCAGAGTCACTGAATTCATATTAACGCACAATTTTTTTGTCTTTGAGGGGGTTCATTACCTCCAGAGATGTGGGACAGCTATGGGGGCCAAATTTGCGCCCTCATATGCCAACCTGTTCATGGGTTGGTTTGAGCTGTCCCACATCTATGGATGTGATGACCCTTGGAGGACAAAAATTAATTACTACCGAAGATATATTGATGACCTTTTGATCATCTGGGAAGGAGAAGAATCGGAGGCTCAGAGGTTTGTTACTGATTTGAACAATAATACAGCAGGAATTAAGTTTACTTTTGAATTTGGACATACTGAAATTAATTTTTTGGATGTAACCCTGATGGGGGTACAAGGTAAAGTACTCACTAAAGTGTATAGGAAACCTATTTCCGGAAATACACTTTTACATGCAAAGAGCAGTCACCCGAAAAGAGTATTTCACTCAGTGATGAAGGGACAATTTATACGACTTAAAAGAAATTGTTCCACACAAAAAGAGTACGAAGAACAGGCTCAGGATTTAGAAAACAGATTGGATAGGAGGGGGTACAACAGGAAAGTGATAGCAAGGATTAACAAACAAGTCTCTCAAATGGACAGAAAAACTTGTCTGACATTGAACAGAGAAAATAACAAAAAGAAAACCTTTGAAGGCGTAACCTTCGTGACACGTTACAGTTCTCAATATCATGAGATTTGTAATATCATACGCAAACACTTTCACATGTTGAAAGCGGACGATGAGTTATTGAGCACTGTGGCAAAAGGATGTAGGTACGCTTTCAAAAAGAGTTTAACAATAGGAAACATGGTGGCTCCTACACAGTTACCTTCAAGACAGGTTTCCAACTCATCTTGGCTTAAACATAATGGAGTCTACAAATGTAGTTATCCATCATGCACTGCCTGTGGACATTTACAGCCAAATAATAAAGGTTTTTTAAGCACAGCAACAGGGGAGACATTTAGACATTACTCCTGTCTAAACTGTAGAAGTAAGTACGTAGTCTATCTTCTGACATGTAAATTATGCAGGGTACAATACACAGGCCTCACTACCAGAGAAACTCGTGACAGGATCAGAGAGCATATTACAAACATCAAAGCAGGCAAAATCACAACTCCACTGGTACAACATTTTAAAATCCATCACAATAAGAGTGCAGCCTCATTGGAGTGGACTATCATTGAGCAGGTAAAACATGGGAAGAGAGGAGGAGACAGAGACAGCCTTTTAGCCAAAAGGGAGTTTTTTTGGATACACCGACTAAAAACCAGAATCCCAACAGGGTTAAATTCTGAATATGACATCATTAATTTCTGGGAATAGTTAGTGTGCCCATGAAAACTGACAAGCCCTCAAGTACATCCCCAATTAGCCCCTCCCAAATAGGTACACCCATTGTCACTTTCATGGTGAAACAATTCACATCTTTTAAATATGGTGAATTTTATTGTATTGTCTATGTCCACGCATAACCAATGAAATAAATTTTTCCAGTAAAAAGTACCAATTAACAGGGCCTTATATTAATAGAATAGAGGGGTAAGAAACTTGATGAAATTATACAACCATTTTGTGGTTGTTCATCAACAATTCTTCTTTCTCTTTACTCTCTAATCTATTTTAGTCAAATAAGGTCAGCTAGCAACAGTTTAATTGATATCTGAATTGGAATTCTATCTGTTTATGTGTATACATAGCATATAATTGTATAGAAACATTATTGTTGTTTTTTTAAATACTAAATGTTTCAAATATTTGCATACAACAATATGTTTTTGTTATCATTTGTAATATTGTGTTCACGCAGCTACTGTAATAATAATCATAGTATATATTGCTAAGATTAAATACAAGTTCAGTTGCCAGTTATAGAATTGCCCTCCAGGTTAAGTTTTTATCCAATCACTAGCAAGCACAGGTGTATATCAGGGTAGAGGTGATTGTGAACTACAGCTACGACTACGGCCATAAGGGCTGAAACGCGTCAGCAACAGTTCACGGAGAAGCAATTCTTAGGCACGTTATTGTCACAAGTACCAGCTTTGTTTAAGCATTCTATTGCCTAATAAAAGCCGTTTTTAAGTGCAGTCAGTCTCTGGTGCCGCTTTTTACACTTTTCACAGATTGACCAAGAAATCGAGCAGGCACGAGATCCGACAGCACAACTATGCAGAGTGGACGCACTCACTAACACCTACCTGTGGAGGCAGGAGAATCCGAGAGGGAGAGGTGTGGCCAGCAGTCAGGTGCTCGCAGAACACGTCAGACGCCGAGTGGTGCAGCGAGGAGTGGACCCAGGAGGGGGAAAGGTACCGAGGCAGAAGGCGCGCTACAGGAGTTCCGGTATTTTCCGGTGACACAACCATCTTCCAACAGAGGGTAACCCCCCGTGGACGGGCCGATCCTATTACCTATTCGTCTTGACCGAAAAGCAGAGAGAGCCGAGTGACAGCTGGGTGAGTCAGTAGAAGCGTTTTTGCTCATTACATTCCAATGTTTGAACAGCGTAAAATGACATTTACCGTATTTTACAATTCACGCTTTCTACTTAATGGACTTTAGTTACCTGGTGCCTATACAGTAAGTGACTCTCAACATATACATGTGCACTAGCTCAACACCAGAGCTCTTTATTATATCACTTGGTGGGCTTTTCTAACCTAGGGGTGAAATCTGGGGCGCCCGCCCGGATGTCAGTGACAGTAGGAATGTCCTTTGCATTAGATCTTGATGAAGGTCGGACCATGTCAAGACTAGCCGGCCTATCTCTAGGGAGCAAAGAGTCAGTGTCCTTTCGGGATTTGGTGGATGCTAAGCCCCAGTCGTGTAGCAGGTCAAAGCCTTCTTTAGGGGTGAAAATTGTGTGTGTCTCACCATCTTTAGTAACTATAAGCCTAGTCGGGTATCCCCATCTGTATCTAATATTTTCTGTTCTCAGAATTTGGGTGATGGTCCTGAAGGACCTTCTCTTTTGTAAAGTGTAGCTGGAAATGTCCGGGAACACCGCTATTTGTTGGAACTTCTCAGGGAGTTGCGGTTTGTTGGTCAGTTCTCTCATTATCTTCTCCTTGTGGGTAAAAAAATGGATCCTAGCTAGAACATCTCTAGGTTTTTCTTGAGAAACAGTTCTAGGTCGTGCTACTCTGTGGACTCTGTCCAGAAGGAGGCCAGGTGTCTCTGAAATGGAGAAGAATGTATTACAAAACTCCAGAACATATGACTCCAGTTCTTGGGGGCCAACCTCTTCGGGTATTCCGCGGAATCTCAGATTATTCCGTCGGGAGCGGTCTTCCATGTCAGCTAGTTTCCATTCTAGGTCTGATATTTGAATTGCAAGATTTTGGGAATAGGCTTGTAAGTGAGCATGGTCCACAGCAAGATCTTCTTGTTTACGCTCCAAAGTTTCAGTACGTTCTCCCAATGCACCAATTTCTCTACGGAGCTCAGCTGTGGATCCCTTAATTTCCTTTGTCAGTGTCTCTTGAAGCAGATTCATTCGCCTGGTTAGGACATCTACAATGTTTGCAGATAAAGTATCTGACATAGGATATTGAGAGTCTATACTGCCTTCGGATTCACTGCCTTCCAATGCAGGAGTGGAGTCCCTGTACATTTGAGTTTTCCCAGCGTGATGGTTTTTAAAGTGATCTGCGACTGTTTTTCCAGAGGTGTGAGACGGTTTAGTTTTCCTTTTGGAATTTTGGGACATGGTTTCAGGATTGTTTCTTCTGCCAAAGCCAGCTGTTGAGACACTAGGTCTGCAGTATAGGAAATATTAAATAGAACAATGGTGAAGAGGATGATACTAAAGTCCCCCAGACGTCAATCTTAGTTTAGGTAGCCATAATTAGTTGTGCTCCGCAAGCCATAATAAGGTTCTGCTGTATAACCCTCGGTATTATCAGAACTAAGTCAGTCCTCTTCAAGGGTGGGTAGAGTGAAAAGCTCTGTAGACACCCCCTCCAGGGAGTTTGCCCTCACCTGGCCAGGACGGGAAAAGGAATTGAGGATAAGACCTGCTGTCTCTTCGTACAGCAGGAAATGGATGGAGAGAGTGTCAGAGAGTATCAAAGGAGTTGGGCTCTATGTTATAGTATCTGCTGAGTAGCTGCTCGTCCAGGGGGTTGCACCTCTATGATACTTTAGTGATTGGATAGTTCAGTTACACTTTTAAGTTGTATATAGACATGCCTTTATACCAAGATACCTTGAACTGAATCTAGTGCACCAGTCCTGAGCAGTGTGGCCTTTTGTAGTATCTGCTGGATGGCAGCTTATCTAGGAGTATGTGCCTTAATGAAATCTCTAGAAAACTGGGTAGCTTAGTTGCACTTTTAGTTTAAGCATATACAGACTCTTATACAAAAATACCTGTAGAGGAAAGGTCAAGATTAGTTTACACAGTGAACCCAACAGTATGCGTCTACACAATAAAAGTTAGAAGGAGCCTATGGCACAATGCTGGAGGAAGAGAAATGAATATTAGTGAGCCTAGCTTATATAAGAATATTACTGCACTTTAAGCCTAGTGCTTAAGATCTTTGAATTGCAGCCTTTTAGGCGCCCAACCTGTAGACTATCACTAGTGAAATAGGTACATTAGGTAGGACCTGTTGGTAAAGATGAATGTTAGGCAGATATGATAAATAAATTACACTCCACTTTGGGCTGAGAGCCCAAAGACATACAGGCTGACGCAGCAGCTATAACTTCGCACAGTGGTATTATAGATTATTGTGACAGTACAAGTTCCTCAATCACACTGAAGCTATGCTGCAGGTATGTGTCCACTTAAAGGGGGCAGCACCTCAGGGTGCAATGAAACAGGTCACAGTGACAGGTTATATCCCTGCGAGTTATCAGTAGGGCAAAATGCAGATATAGATTAACCCACTTGTAGGTGGTAAACTGGGGAGTTTCTCACCACCCCCACAGTCAGGTATTGCTTGCAGGACCCCAGGCAATATCAGGGTAGGAAGGATGGAAATGTCCAAAAAAAACGAAAAAAAACAGGGTCTCTGTTGCAATTGAGGGCTACACGTTAGAGCTACTGTCTCTTTGAAACCTGTGTAGCTCTCTTGAACTTGTGAGTGATTGTTTTTTTTTTTTAAATTGCCCGCAGCAGCTCCTTAAACGGTATCTTTGTACTCCTGCTTGTAAAGGCAAAGTGCCCTGGGGCGTTTAGGCCTCCTTACTTGCCTAGTTAGTAGAGGCGAGCCAGGGACTTTCACAGGGCAATAGGGGGCAAGCAAAGTATTTCAATACCCTCCGTAACTAACTTTTTATGTAAGACCCTGTATGACGCAGCTGCTTGAGAACGCTGCAGGGAAAGTGGAGGCCTATCGCGCCTAAAAAGTGACAATCCAGAGTGGTAGTCCCCTTATCTACCCCACCCAGTATCTCACCAGATCCACACAGGAGCCGGAGTCTGGAGATGAGCCAAGTACATCGGGCGTGGGCAGCGCAGTTCTTGGGCCTTGGCGGCGGCAGATCTTGTGGGCGGTAAGGCAGACTTGGGTCCGATCCGTTTAATCCTTCAAAGGGAGGCAGGTATGATTTATGGCACTCTGGAGCGGAGCCCCGACCCTCCGGAGTGTTGTGCGGTCACTACAAATGCCCTTAAAGGTAGCGGGCTGATGTGATGCAGCTGGTTATGACACTGAGGGCTGCTGCAGGATCTCCCCGGATAATGGTGTGCTTCAGCAGTGGCAGAGTTTACACAACTCCGGTAGTGGCGCTCCCCTCCGGGTCTAAGGTAGCAGGTGAGAAAATCTCTGGGAAGCACTCTCGCAGTGATGGGGCTCTGCGGCCCTGATGCAACTGGGTGTAAGTGAGCCGTATGATGGAGCGGCAATATGGCGACTTTTCGCGCCTAATTTCTCTTCGCTCAGGCCGGGCGCTTCAACCTATCTCAGGCAGTATCTGCTACGGGGTAATCGCTGTGTTCCCCACTCTTCAGCCTCCGACCTCTGTCAGCTGTATCTCCGGAGCGGAGCCCCGACCCTCCGGAGACAGTCTCTGCAACGTATTAGACAAGCGGAGTAGATTGTACCACACCAGCTATTGTAACTTCTTTAGACAGAGTCAGCAGGGAATAAATGCCCAACCTTGTATACTTTAGATCAGCTCAGCTTCTGTTCCACAAAAATGCCTGTGAGTACTGGAATATGAGCAAATTAACCACTTTTAAACTTTATTTAAAGCTAAACAAGCTGGAGCTCTGCTAAGTTGCGTCCGCTCTCCTCACAGGCTAGCTCCGCCCCCCCAAATCATAATTATTTTTATTTTGATGATATGTTCTATGAACAAATAAACGGCACAGCGATGGGGACAACATTCGCCCCATCCTATGCCAATTTATATATGGCAGATTTTGAGGACAGGACAATATGGAATAACAACCCATATAAGAACAACATCATAAAATACCACAGATTTATAGATGACATTATAGTTTTGTGGAAAGGGGATCTAAGTGAGGCAGAAAACTGTATTAACTATTTAAACAATAACAATATGAATTATTTATTATTTACAGGTAAAATTACAGAAAATGAGATTGAATTCTTAGATCTGGTACTATTTTCTGAAGGTGATAAAATAAGGGTGAGTAACTATAGGAAACCAACAGATAAAAATAGCTTCTTAAAAGCAAGTAGTGGACATCTACATACGTGGAAGAACAACATACCGTTTGGGCAGTTCCAAAGATTGAGAAGGAACTGCTCAAACATAACAGATTATAAAAATGAAGCTAAAATATTAACTGAAAAGTTCATACAAAAAGGTTACTCCAAACAAAGAGTGGCTAATGCCAACAAAAGAGTATTAAACATGAATAGGAAAGATCTTTTAGAATACAAAACCAAAAAAGATAATAGTATAAATGACAATATAGAACAACAGAAAAAATCTAATATTCGCTTTATAACCACCTATAATGAAAACTATAGAGACATTCAGAAAATCCAAACCAAACATTGGGGAATTCTTTTAAAGGACCCTATCCTAGGAACAAATCTAGATTCAAAACCTAAATGTGTTTATAAAAGAAACAATAACTTAAAAATTTACTAGCTCCCAGTAAGATAAGAGAACCCTAAAAAAGGAGTAGTAAAAATATGTGGTTAACAGCAAAGAAGGGACTAATTAAATGTAGAAAGAAAGACTGCAGTACATGCCCTTATGTCAATAGTAAAGATATTTTTTACAATCATGATAAATCAAGATACTATAAATGTAAAAATACCTGTACTTGTGACAGTACCTATGTAGTTTATCAACTCACATGCAAATGTGTGAAAATCTACATAGGTAGAACTAAAAGAAAATTGAAACATAGGATATCTGAACACATCAGAAATATTGAAAATACATTTGAAAATCATAGTGTGTCTGAACATTTTAGAATAACACACAATAGCAATCCAATAGGGCTAGAGATCAAGGTATTAGAATGGATACCACCAAATAAGATTGATCATAATAGACTATTAAAACTTAGAAGAAGAGAAACCTTTTGGATATATACTTTAAAAAGCCTACATCCAGAGGGTCTAAATATTGATCTTGACATTCAGGCATTCTTGATTTAAAATTCCTTGATTTAAAATTATTTGTGTGAATGTTCTATAGTGTGAATAAGGATATATAAATGCTTGAAGTCATAATTTAAGGTATTATATATTTGTAAATACACTAACATATACCTTGACTTATAAACATGTCATAATATTAAACATTAGATCAAGTTTAATAATTATTATAATGTAAGTTTTATTATGGTTTTAAAATAGGATATTATCAGATTACAATATATCTTCCTAGTTTGTATTTATATTTAATAATTATTATCACAATAGGAACGATCATGGGTCACGATGAATAATGTAGGTTTTTAGCTTTTATAGTTTTTTAGTTTTTTTTTACTTTATTACTATTAAAATCATAATAATGAGGATGAATCATAATTTTAAACACAACATTTGTTCAAAGAGACTAACATTATAGAACATATAAAATAGCCTACCGCCACACTTCCCTGAATGTACCCAATCCTGTCTGATCTTGGAAGCTAAGCAGGGTCAGGCCTGGTCAATACCTGGATGACGACTGCCTGTGAATATTAGGTACGATAGGCCATCTTAGTATCTGAATTTATTATTATATATTTATTTTAACTCAAAATATAGTATAATATGGGGGGGCGGAGCCTACATCAGAGCCGAGCGGTCGCATCTCTCATGAGCTCTGTGGAAAAGCCTTATTTTATCAGAGTATAATCCTCTCTTCTCAAAGTAAAATGTACTATTTTGTGTAAGGGCACAGAACGTCTACCCCTGGTGACTTACTGGGAAGTCTGTAGGCAGTTTGAAAATACTGCTGAAGGTACTGCTTCTAGCTGATGGAGACAGGAGTGATGGCTGAATAAAGTGCACCGGGACATCACGCACATCAGCCAAGCCTGCAGTTCCGGAGATCTGCCCATATCTGTGTCTGGAGGGTCGGGGCTCCGCTCCAGACACTTGAACAACAACCAAGAAGGGTGACTGAGAGAGTCGCAGCACGTATGGGCACAGGAGCCATCAATTAGAGGTAAGGGCAGAGGCCTGCACTGCACGGGGACCTAGAGGGGACACTGAGTGGCGGCGGATAAGCTCTGCTCCTCTTACAACAAGAGCTGCATGAATGTAGCCACAGAGCAGGAGAAACTTAAAACAAATAAAGTATAGAGGGGTAATTGTAAGAGACACTCATTCTACCCCTAAGACCAAAGTGCTGAGAAAGTTATTTGGGGCGAAAGTCGGCCATTTTCCCTTAAACACCTATTGAGGCTTAGAGAAGACCAGATCTTACGCTACCAGCTCACAGCCCCCACACTACCAAAGGAAACCTGGCCACACTCTTGGTCTCCTGAGTCCATAACGCATAAGAGCCCTGCACCATTAATTGCCCTGAGGCTTATTGTTTTTTCTTGGCCCTGGTGCTAGTGGATACATATATAATAAGACCCATACTAACTGCATAGGCCCAGAAGGATTGCTGTGGTTTAATGCTTTGACTGTTTGAGGACTAGGATACATTCTGGGTCTTGGATCATTATATATCATATGTGACTGAAAACAATTTTGAAGTCCAGTTTGATGCTCAGGTTAAAATGGAAGTCTTGGGAAATGTATTACAATGCTGATACTATGTGAATATGTATTAACCTGCTGGGTCTGTAGGGCCGGGGCATAAAGCTACATGTTAAGCTGCTGTTATTCACTGTATACAATTCTAATATCCTGCTGAAGGGCTGCTGCAGCACTTGGTTCCCTACAATCACTGATCCCTAACTAAATATGTTCTGCCCCTACCATGCCACAGGGTTCCAGGAGGAAAACTGCCAGCCCTTTGGAATACAAAAAATCTGTGGCTGATCATTTCAAATCTAAATCTGTTGCAGAGAAGTCTGCAATTGATCCCATTGCTCCCCAACAATACACTGCTAAGGATCCCTGCACGGCGGTAGTCCCAGTGAGGAAAATAGTCTTTCTGACTATATGGCTTATGATATTGTAACCACCCTCATTCAGAGGATAAACTCCCTACAGGAGACTCTCACTAAGGCCATCAAGACTCTGCTGCGGACCTAATAAAAGATATTGGCGCCATCAGTGAACGTATTGACGTCCTGGAAAGGAAACAGGAGGACCTGGCAGTTGAACAGGGGAACTTAGCTAACCACTCACAAGTTCTAGTGGATATGTTGGACACTATTGACACCAAAATGGCAGATATGGAAGATCGTTCCCGCAGGAACAATTTCAGATTTCGGGGTATCTCGGAAGATATTTCCCCGCCAGAACTTTGTAAGTTTCTCACAGAGTTTTGTGAACTCCTGCATCCCCTGGGATTCCCTAATGAGACTCTGGTGGATAGAGTGCATAGACTCCCTAGAGGGAGAAATGTTCCTGCAGATAAACCAAGGGATGTAATAGCCAGGTTTCATTTTATTACCTATAAAGAGCAGATTCTCAGAGCTATGTTCCAGCGCCCCTCTTTACCTAAGAAATTTGAATCCATACAAATTTTTCCTGATCTGTCTCAGTTTACTGTTCAAAAGAGAGGTTCTTTCCGTGAAGTTACCAAGTCGCTGAGACAGATGGGGATGAAATACAGATGGGGATACCCCACCAAGCTGCTGATACAAAAAGATGGTCGCATATACACAGCTGCCACTCCAGACAAGGGACAACTTCTTCTTAAGGGATGGACCAAGCACAACAAACAACAAAGGAAGGTTAACTCCTTCACTCCTGATGATACGGAACAAGACACAGCATCACCTTCTGTCTTACGACCTACAGCATTCGAGTGGAGACCTCTCCCGCAGAGGCCTGCTCCTCCTAAAAGACAGAGCTTCACTATGGATCAGTCGTCATCAGCCCAGATGGAGAACCCTTCGGAGGATAATGACTGATAAGTATACTGTTAACTTTGATATATTCCCTACTGATATATAACTCTTTGAGAGACTTCTTTGCTCTTCCCTCAGCTTCTCTTTAGGCATGACTTCTAGACCTAAGAGAGTAATTGTGGTGGCCCTCATCAACATGCCTACTACATTATCCCTCCTATGCTGCTGGAACATGATCTTTTATGGACCATAGATATAATAGAGACTATGCCTCATAAGAACTAGCAAGAAAAGTATTTCACTTATTCTCACACTCAGAGACACTGGTTTATTTCAAAGTTCCTTGATATTAGTCACATTTATTTCCATTTATATAGGTTCATGGCTGTTCCTTGCATACCAAAAGGATGTCTTACATTAATTGTTGTAACTTGTAACCCACTTTTTTTTTCTCTCTAACAGGCTTAAGTCGAAATGTTTGTTTACGTATGTTATTAAGTGCATGTCTAATGGTTTTAAGTGCTTTTGATAACAGAGTATGATTTTCAGGGGCTGGAGTGTATTGGAAACAAACTAGATATGTTTTCACAGACCCATGGCTTCCGTTTAAAGGCCGAAAGTGCTTCCCCCTGTTAAACTTAGTTAAGAATGATTTCTCTCCCATTAGAGGACATTAGGGGCATAGACATATTTCTAGACCCTATACAGAAACAGGTAAGCATAGTGATATCAGTCTATGGGTGGATATGGTGTGTACTACTATTGAGGGTATTAACAGTTCATGTTTCCAGATTACGCTACCCAGTGGATGTATTAACTATTTTCTTCTTTCCCAGGATTCAGTCAATGTAACTGTTTACAAATGTTATATTTCAATCTAGAGTGTTGATTTGTTTAGTACTAAGCTATACTAGCAGGACTTCAGTTATGTTACACAATGCGTGGGTGAGCCTGCTACACATACATTTTATATTATATTACTTTGCTTCCACTTACGCTAGAGACAGATGGATGTTAGACAAGAGCTAATATTTAGGGGGCCAGAATGAGATTGCGCTATAGCTGAGTAGCAATGGTTTTGCAATGTTACTTGCGAAATTAATAGTTTATATTTCCAGTTTACGCTCACTTATCCAGGACTGTTGGTTAGACTCAAAGCTCCTGAAAAACATAAAGATAGAGAAGCGCAGCACGCTCTAAGTGTAATCTGTTTGACAATGTCTCCTGATGTCCCCTTCCCCGAGTATTACTCACAAGATAGATCTGGAAAGAGTGCGCATCGGTTGTACACAACCATGCAGTTTGTCTCCACCATCCGTCAGCTCCGCCTCTCTCTGTGACGTCTAGATCTGCTGTCCAACCAAATGTCTCACTTGTGTTTCAAACCGGAATCCACAATCAATAATGAGTGAGAGTGATAATACTACGGTGTTTCTGTTAAACACTTTTATTGCCAATGTAAAATAAAATTTGAACAAATACAAATTATGGTCTCTCAGCTCACCACATAGGTCCCACAAATCGTGAGCCCCGGTAGCCTCCCTGAGACCTGGTTAAAACATAGAACTTTTCTATGTTTTAACCAGGTGTCAGGGAGGCTACCGGGGCTCACGATTTTTTGCACAGAATATTACATCTTGTTGAAGCCTGAGACAGGGCACGCTGGTGTTGGGAGGAGATTTTAATTTAATATGGGACCCACGGGTTGACAAAAAGATTCCTAGTGGTAAAGTGCTAGACACTTACTCCTTATCCACGGCCCCTAAATTCCAACATCTTATCTATCAGTCCTCACTGTATGATGTTTGGAGGGCATGCCATCCAGAATCTAGAGACTATACGTACTTTTCGCCCCCTCATCGGTCTTACTCGCGATTGGACTACATTTTTGTAGATTCTTGGACCATGAATCTGGTCATGAATTCTAGCTTGTGTAGCTGTCCGTGGTCAGACCACGATGCTGTGACAATGACGATAAGGGTCAACTCTCGCCAGACCGTCATGGAAGCTCCCTGGGTTCTTATGGGAAGACGCATCCTTTTTACCAGAACTGATGGAAAAGATAGACGAATTCTTGGAATCTAACCCAGTGAACCAGACCTCTCATCAAATCCGATGGGCTGCCTTGAAGGCTTATATCAGAGGTTTCTGTATAGCAAAGGCTGCGATCTTAAAGAAAAAGTGGGGCGCCCCACTAGGCAAATTGACCTGTGAGTTAAGAGTAAAAGAAAGGCAAAATAAAGCTACCCCTTCTGCCTGCTTGTCAGATGACATTCTATGCCTCAAGTCTCAAATTAAAAATTTGGAACTAGAAAAAATAAAACAGGCATTTTCCAAATTTAAAGTCATTATGTATTCCAAGAGCAATAAAGCGGGCTCCATGTTAGCAAATAAGCTAAAACAACAGACGGCTGCCCCTAGGATTCCCTATATCAACCATGGAGGACGAAAATTGTATGCGCCTGAAGATATGGGGAAGGCTTTTGCAGACTTTTACAAACAGCTATACAACATCAGCTGTTATGAACACCCTAAAACGGCGACAATCACAGATGTATCCTCCTTTCTGGGGCGCTTAAAATTGCCCTCAATGCTGGAAGATGATGGGGATAGACTAATAGAACCATTTACCATAACGGAGATAGGGCAGACAATCAAACAACTGAAGAATAATAAAGCTCCGGGCCCGGATGGGTTCCCAGGCCAGTTCTATAAGAAACTGCAAACACAGCTAAAACCTATATTGTGTCAAGTATTTAACGAGATAAGCTCGAAAGGACAGATTCTGGAGGAATACTTGGAGGCGACCATCATTGCTATCCCTAAGCCGGGAAAAGATCCCTCTTATTGTTGTAATTTTAGACCTATTTCGTAAATTAATGCAGATACAAAATTATATTCTAAACTGATAGCAGACAGGTTGACATCTATGTTACCGTCCCTGATCGAAGTAGACCAGGTTGGCTTCGTAAAAGGTCGCCAGGGCCCAGACAACACACGGCGCTTAATTACTATTTTTTCAGAGGCTAAGAGATCCGGTGTTCCCCTGATGGCCCTGTCGCTCGATGCTGAAAAAGCATTTGACAGGGTCAGATGGGACTACCTATGGGAGGTTCTTAAAGCTTTTGGATTTCCGCCTAGGGCTATCAACATGATCAAGGTTCTGTACTCGAACCCTAGTGCTAGAGTAAGAGGATTGGGCTTCTGCTCCCTGGCAATTTCCATTACTAATGGCACCAGGCAGGGGTGCCCTTTGTCCCCTCTAATATTTGCTCTTGCTATGGAGCCGCTTACGAAAGCAATCCAAGATTCACCAGACATAGCGGGTCTGCCTATGGGCACTGAGCAAGAAAAGATTGTTCTATATGCGGATGACGTGACTCTCCTTCTCACAAATCCCACCTCTTGAGTGCCAGCTGTTTTTACCCTGTTGGATTATTTTGGTACTCTTAGCCATTATAAAATAAACATAACCAAAACAGAGGCGTACTGTATTAATTTATCTCAGGAGCAGCTGTCTGATCTGCAAAAAACCTATGCTTTTCAGTGGTCTTTAATGCATTTGGGTATACAGTTGAGTGCCGATTTAGACAAATTGTTGAAACTAAATTTTGAGGCTTTAATCACAGAACTTAAGTTATTGACAAATAGGTGGGATTTTAAAGAGATTTCTTGGCTAGGACGGGTGGCCACAGTAAAAATGTCTTTGCTCCCTAAGGCCCTATACTTGTTTCGATGTATTCCTTTGAATGTCCCACATGCTATCCTGCAACATATCCCTCAAATCTTTTCCAGATATGTCTGGATGCATAAGGTTCCGTGTATCAGCCATAAAACTCTGCAGAGAGAATTTTCAAGAGGGGGTATATCCTTTCCCAACATATTTTTGTACTACGAACCCGCGAGATTGTCACAAATTACGGCATGGGGCCCAGGAGCAGAGAGGCCAGGGTGGTACAGGCTGGAGGGGCTGTACTTACCTGATAGTCTAGATCTTCCAAGTACCTTGTGGGTTCTGTGCTATAAACCGCTAGCTGATAAAATAGCTAATCCCATCATTCAGCAAAATATCCGTCTGTGGCATGTAATTAGACACCATTCAGAGATTGCTCCACATCCTTCCCCCATCCACCATCTAAGAGGTCTGATGTGGGATCTTCCTAATATTCATGTGGAATTTTGGATTGACAATCAATTAACTCTGGTTGAGCAACTATATCTTAATAACAAATTACTAACTGTTCCTCAGGTCCTTCACTTGTTAAATATTCCTCCGTTATGGTTCCACTTTGAATGTTGTAGAATGCTTAGTTTAATAAGTTCCTGGAAATTTGACAAACAAGATCTTAGACCATATTCTAAATGGGAGGAGAGATGGATGAGTGGGTTAGCGACGTACAAGCCCCTCACATTTCACTACAAAGCCCTACTGAAAGATCATTCAATAGGCCTCCCGGGTCAGATCAAAATGTGGTGTAAAAAGTTGGAGCTAGGAATAACGGACTTAGATCTGATCCTAACGAAGAAAACAATTCACTGTGTGACAATTTTCGAAGGATATATCAAGCTTATGTTAAGATGGTACAGAGTTCCTACTAGGTTGTCTAGAATGTTTGTGGGATCTTCGTCAGCATGTTGGAGACTATGTGGGGGGTCAGGTTCTGACCCACATATATGGTGGACTTGCCCAAAAATAGGTACTCTTTGGAGAGATGTGAAAGTACTCCTACACTCCATGAATATAGACATAACACTGACACCTCGGTGCGCTCTCTTCCATATCTTTGATGAGGGGCTACCTAAGTACACTAAATAACTTGTGATTTATGTAGTAAACGCAACAAAGCTATGTATTGCCAGGGCCTGGAAACAAACTGAACCGCCCTCAATTTCTGATGTTTGCGAGGTAATACATTATCTGACCAAAATGGAGAAACTTGTCTACAGCTCCCTAGAACATATGGAGGATTATTGGTCGATATGGTCAGATTGGTTCCAAATTCTGTAGAGTTAGGTGAAATTTAACGAAGAGATTGAGACAGGCTGGATATTGTAACCTGAGACAGCGCAGTTCATATAAGTACATTACTACCCCCCCTTTTTTTTCCCTCCCTCTTCCCTAATTTTCCCCCACCCCCCTTCTTTATATGACTCCCTAACCACTCTTCCCTACCTTTTCCTTTGCCTGCATCCCCCCTGTGTAGAAAGATTGGACATAACCTAGGAGACCACTATAAAGAATTAGATACAATAAAAAAAAGGCACGTTGTTAACTTTATGGTTTCGGTATATTTGTTCTACATGATTGAGATTGATGAAGAACTATATGGATGTTTTCAATTACTAATTATATGTATACATGCCATTCTTTGTTTTCTTCTTATTTTGTATGGTATTTAGATACGACTTGTCAGATTTATTGTTTGAGTTGAATATATAAACTTCTGGTATGCCTAATACCTTCTGTTTTAAAAATATCTTTTATCTGTTTAATAAACCTTTTCACTTGAGTCCTGTTGCGCTTTGTCTTTTCTATATTTTTCAGCGCTTTTCTAACATTAAGGGACTTCTGATGATACACCCTTTTAAACAAAGCAGCATACACCATTTTTTGTGGTGGGGACTGAGAGAATCATCAAGTATTTAACATCTATAAGCTACAGAGGGGTGAGAAAAATAAAAGACTTAAAAATAAAAGACTGAGAATCCATGAATTTTCAGTGCATAAAATATTTCTGTATGCACTAGATATCCTACATGTTTTTGTGTTTCTAACATATGTTGTTGTATGATTTGCTTTTTTTAGTATGTGCTACTTTTAGACATTTAAGTATTCATATATCTGTTTAATAATGTTTGTAGCACTATTGTGTATTTATTGTTTGTAGCACTATTGTGTCTTTTGGTGATAACGAGCCACATTCAAACCTCACCTTAGACTCTGATTAAGTCTACACCTGCCCTATTTGAATCTACTACACATTAGAAATTGTTTATGTTATTTTTGAGCTAATTTCATTTTGTGAGCCCTTATATATTTATTTAAATTATTCTCTTCCCCAACAGTAGCGCTGACACTTTGTTGTCTTTTTAACATCTTTATGTAGAGCAGCAATTATTTTTTAGATCCTCAGAGAGGTCTTTGCCATGAGGTGCCATGTTGAACTTCCAGTGACCAGTATGAGAGAATGTGAGAGCGATAACACCAAATTTAACACACCTGCTCCCTATTCACACCTGAGACCTTGCAACACTAACCAGTCACATGAAACCGGGGAGGGAAAATGGCTAATTGGGCCCATTTTGAAGATTTACATGTACTCACTTTTGTTGCCAACGGTTTAGACATTAATGGCTGTATATTGAGTTATTTTGAAAGGACAGCAAATTTACACTGTTATTCAGGCTGTACACTCACTACTTTACATTGTAGCAAAGTGTCATTTCTTCAGTGTTGTCACATGAAAAGATATAATAAAATATTTACAAAAATGTGAGGGGTGTACTCAATTTTGTGAGATACTGTATATATATATATATATATATATATATATATATAAATATATAGTGAGAGCAGGTGGGTTTCGCACACACTTCCAATAGGAAAACAATTTCTCTGTATAAGTAATGTCCGGTGCAATACCTTCCAGGACCACCCTTAAGGTCCCAAAGTAATAATATGTGGAAAATAAAGGTAGCACACGAATTCAAAAGGCTGAACCTTTTATTAGAATAAAAGGTTCAGCCTTTTGAATTCGTGTGCTACCTTTATTTTCCACATATATATATATATATATATATATATATACTCAAATAACAAAACAAAGTCACAAACTGAAAAGGCTCAGAGTTGGAGCAAACTAGATAGATCTGTGAAGGTAATCAGCCTGCGGTAGCTCGGTAGTCGTTAAATCTATTAACGGGCAATCAAATAGGAGCCATTAAATAGGAGAAATAGGAGAGATAATCAATAAAACACTCACGGATTTCACCAGGAAGAGGACATGGGACCTTCATCTGCCGCAAACACTTCCTGTACAGCACTGCCACCACCGCGCCTCAGGAAGGGGATGGAGTGGGTCCGCCTTACTATGGTTCCGTCTGTGTCCTTCCAGTTGACTGGTAAAGCGCTGCAAGCGTCATCTGTTCAAAATATTCCAGGTGCCCAGCACGTCAGTGACATGGATGATACTGCTTCGACAAGCCTGAGTACTCAACTGCTCCAACTGGTCGAATGGAGCTTGTATAGCAATTAAAACATGTTCCAATGTTAAAAGCAGACAGCCTGGTATTAAGGGAAAGATGATGCAAATCAAGTGAAAGAAGTATCCGGCTCTGCTTGCGTAAAAAGTCCAACTTTTATTCAGTCAATTTAAAATGCACAGCAACATCAGTAGCAAGCGTCTAACATGTTTCCGCCAAGGGCCTTACTCATAGACATAAGCTTTGTAGAAATACCGCCATATTTAAAAGCAACAACTGACATTCTATTGGCTGCTTCTTAATATCAACATTTGCATAACAGCTGAGTTGAATAACAATATTGCTGAGAAAATAGTACAAATAGAGGATTTTAAACCCGTCTACATAACCATATGCATAATCATTGAAAATACTGAGTGTATTCATGTATTTTCATTGTTTCTATTCATATGTATTAGCTATAGGTTACGTTATGATTACTAGCAAATTTCTTACATTTATTTTGTATTTCTTTGTATCTTGCGTTGTATGTATCCGAAAAACGGAACCTAGGTAATATATACAATGTATCATATGGGGATCTAATCAACCACTTTTTTATTCCTTTTTCTTTTCTGTGTTCAAGTTATCTCCGTATAGTAAACATTACCGGCTAGATTTGGAGTTTTGTCGGTAACGACCCGAAAAACTAACACCGGCTTTTTTCTGGCCGCACCATAAAAATAACTCTGGTATTGAGAGTCCACAGAATGGCTGCGTTAGGCTCCAAAAAAGGAGCGTAGAGCATTTTTAACGCAGCTTCAACTCTCGATACCAGAGTTGCTTACGCAAGCGGCCAGCCTCAAAAACGTGCTCGTGCACGATTCCCCCATAGGAAACAATGGAGCTGTTTGAGCTAAAAAAAAAACAAACACCTGCAAAAAAGCCGTGTTCAGCTCCTAACGCAGCCCCATTGTTTGCTATGCGGTAACCCTTCCTACGTCTGCACTTAACACTCTAACATGTACCCTGAGTCTAAACACCCCTAACCTTACACTTATTAACCCCTAATCTGCCGCCCCCGCTATCGCTGACCCCTGCATATTATTATTAACCCCTAATCTGCCGCTCCGTAAACCGGCGCTACTTACATTATCCCTATGTATCCCTAATCTGCTTCCCTAACATCGCCGACCCCTATATTATATTTATTAACCCCTAATCTGCCCCCCACAACGTCGCCTCCACCTGCCTACACTTATTAACCCCTAATCTGCCGAGCGGACCTGAACGCTACTATAATAAAGTTATTAACCCCTAATCCGCCTCACTAACCCTATAATAAATAGTATTAACCCCTAATCTGCCCTCCCTAACATCGCCGACACCTAACTTCAATTATTAACCCCTGGAGCTCACCGCTATTCTAATAAATGTATTAACCCCTAAAGCTAAGTCTAACCCTAACACTAACACCCCCCTAAGTTAAATATAATTTACATCTAACGAAATTAATTAACTCTTATTAAAAAAATTATTCCTATTTAAAGATAAATACTTACCTGTAAAATAAATCCTAATATAGCTACAATATAAATTATAATTATATTATAGCTATTTTAGGATTTATATTTATTTTACAGGTAACTTTGTATTTATTTTAACCAGGTACAATAGCTATTAAATCGTTAAGAACTATTTAATAGCTAAAATAGTTAAAATAATTACAAAATTACCTGTAAAATAAATACTAACCTAAGTTACAATTAAACCTAACACTACACTATCAATAAATTAATTAAATAAACTACCTACAATTACCTACAATTAACCTAACACTACACTATCAATAAATTAATTAAATACAATTCCTACAAATAAATACAATGAAATAAACTAGCTAAAGTACAAAAAATAAAAAAGAACTAAGTTACAAAAAATAAAAAAATAATTACAAACATAAGAAAAATATTACAACAATTTTAAACTAATTACACCTACTCTAAGCCCCCTAATAAAATAACAAAGCCCCCCAAAATAAAAAAAATGCCCTACCCTATTCTAAATTACTAAAGTTCAAAGCTCTTTAACCTTACCAACCCTGAACAGGGCCCTTTGCGGGGCATGCCCCAAAGAATTCAGCTCTTTTGCCTGTAAAAAAAAACATACAATACCCCCCCCAACATTACCACCCACCACCCACATACCCCTAATCTAACCCAAACCCCCCTTAAATAAACCTAACACTAAGCCCCTGAAGATCTTCCTACCTTATCTTCACCCTGCCAGGTTCACCGATCCGTCCTGAAGAGCTCCTCCGATGTCCTGATCCAAGCCCAAGCAGGGGGCTGAAGAGGTCCATGATCCGGCTGAAGTCTTCATCCAAGCGGGAGCTGAAGAGGTCCATGATCCGGATGAAGTCTTCATCCAAGCGGGAGCTGAAGAGGTCCATGATCCGGATGAAGTCTTCTATCAACTGCATCTTCAATCTTCTTTCTTCCGGATCCATCTTGCAGACCTCCGACGTGGAACATCCTCTTCTCCCGACACCTACTAGCCGAATGACGGTTCCTTTAAGGGACATCATCCAAGATGGCGTCCCTCGAATTCCGATTGGCTGATAGGATTCTATCAGCCAATCGGAATTAAGGTAGGAATATTCTGATTGGCTGATGGAATCAGCCAATCAGAATCAAGTTCAATCCGATTGGCTGGTCCAATCAGCCAATCAGATTGAGCTCGCATTCTATTGGCTGTTCCGATCAGCCAATAGAATGCGAGCTCAATCTGATTGGCTGATTGGATCAGCCAATCGGATTGAACTTGATTCTGATTGGCTGATTCAATCAGCCAATCAGAATATTCCTACCTTAATTCCGATTGGCTGATAGAATCCTATCAGCCAATCGGAATTCGAGGGACGCCATCTTGGATGACGTCCCTTAAAGGAACCGTCATTCGGCTAGTAGGCGTCGGGAGAAGAGGATGTTCCGCGTCGGAGGTCTGCAAGATGGATCCGGAAGAAAGAAGATTGAAGATGCAGTTGATAGAAGACTTCATCCGGATCATGGACCTCTTCAGCTCCCGCTTGGATGAAGACTTCATCCGGATCATGGACCTCTTCAGCTCCTGCTTGGATGAAGACTTCAGCCGGATCATGGACCTCTTCAGCCCCCCGCTTGGGCTTGGATCAGGACAGCGGAGGAGCTCTTCAGGACGGATCGGTGAACCTGGCAGGGTGAAGATAAGGTAGGAAGATCTTCAGGGGCTTAGTGTTAGGTTTATTTAAGGGGGGTTTGGGTTAGATTAGGGGTATGTGGGTGGTGGGTTGTAATGTTGGGGGGGGGTATTGTATGTTTTTTTTTACAGGCAAAAGAGCTGAATTCTTTGGGGCATGCCCCGCAAAGGGCCCTGTTCAGGGCTGGTAAGGTTAAAGAGCTTTGAACTTTAGTAATTTAGAATAGGGTAGGGCATTTTTTTATTTTGGGGGGCTTTGTTATTTTATTAGGGGGCTTAGAGTAGGTGTAATTAGTTTAAAATTGTTGTAATATTTTTCTTATGTTTGTAATTATTTTTTTATTTTTTGTAACTTAGTTCTTTTTTATTTTTTGTACTTTAGCTAGTTTATTTCATTGTATTTATTTGTAGGAATTGTATTTAATTAATTTATTGATAGTGTAGTGTTAGGTTTAATTGTAACTTAGGTTAGTATTTATTTTACAGATAATTTTGTAATTATTTTAACTATTTTAGCTATTAAATAGTTCTTAACTATTTAATAGCTATTGTACCTGGTTAAAATAAATACAAAGTTACCTGTAAAATAAATATAAATCCTAAAATAGCTATAATATAATTATAATTTATATTGTAGCTATATTAGGATTTATTTTACAGGTAAGTATTTATCTTTAAATAGGAATATTTTTTTTAATAAGAGTTAATTAATTTCGTTAGATGTAAATTATATTTAACTTAGGGGGGTGTTAGTGTTAGGGTTAGACTTAGCTTTAGGGGTTAATACATTTTTAGAGTAGCGGTGAGCTCCAGTCGGCAGATTAGGGGTTAATAATTGAAGTTAGGTGTCTGCGATGTTAGAATGGGCAGATTAGGGGTTAATACTATTTATTATAGGGTTAGTGAGGCGGATTAGGGGTTAATAACTTTATTATAGTAGCGCTCAGGTCCGCTCGGCAGATTAGGGGTTAATAAGTGTAGGCAGGTGGAGGCGACGTTGAGGGGGGCAGATTAGGGGTTAATAAATATAATATAGGGGTCGGCGGTGTTAGGGGCAGCAGATTAGGGGTACATAAGGATAACATAGGTGGCGGCGCTTTGCGGTTGGCAGATTAGGGGTTAATAAGTGTAGGCAGATGGAGGCGACGTTGAGGGGGGCAGATTAGGGGTTAATAAATATAATACAGGGGTCGGCGGTGTTAGGGGGAGCAGATTAGGGGTACATAAGGATAACGTAGATGGCGGTCGGCAGATTAGGGGTTAAAAAAATGTATTCGAGTGTTGGCGATGTGGGGGGACCTCGGTTTAGGGGTACATAGGTAGTTTATGGGTGTTAGTGTACTTTAGAGTACAGTAGTTAAGAGCTTTAGAAACCGGCGTTAGCCCAGAAAGCTCTTAACTACTGACTTTTTTCCTGCGGCTGGAGTTTTGTCGTTAGATGTCTAACGCTCACTTCAGAAACGACTCTAAATACCGGAGTTATAAAAATCCCATTGAAAAGATAGGATACGCAATTGACGTAAGGGGATCTGCGGTATGGAAAAGTCGCGGCTGAAAAGTGAGCGTTAGACCCTATTTTGAGTGACTCCAAATACCGGCGGTAGCCTAAAACCAGCGTTAGGAGCCTCTAACGCTGGTTTTCATGGCTAACGCCAAACTCCAAATCTAGGTCTACATGTTTACCAATATTTTCAATGATTATGCATATAGGTATGTAGACGGATTTCAAATCCTCTGTTTGTACTATTTTCTCAGCAATATTGTTATTTTTTTTTTATTTTTTTTTTATAATATTTTTATTGAGGTCGAAGTTTTGGCATACAAGTATAAGAGTATGACAATACATGTTAGTGTTCCAAAAGGCATTTCACACAAATTACATATTAAAAGAGAGAAAAAACATATGCCATTAACAATGTCCACCAAATCGGAGTGCATGAGATAGATTGCAATAAAAAAGGACATACAAACAGGTACGTCACACAGATTACATAGTATGTAAGTATATGCAAATAATAGACAAGAATGATATGTACGATATAAAATCATACAATAGGGTGCGCTATATTAATATGCAAAATATGTGCAAATAAATGTATGTGAAGTGGATGGTGCAATTAGTGTAAAAATTGTTCAAAATGTATATAGGATGTCCTATTACAAGAGTATACCTAAGGAACTATATAGTTCTGGAAAAATAGATAAGTGACTTTACATAAACAATGGTGTATATTTCACAAAAACTTCATCCCCTAAAAAAAGTACAATATAAATCAAGTGATACAGTGTTATTTCTATTGAAAATAGATAGAATATAATAAAATAAAATATTATATTATTAGAAAATATATGAAAAACAATACAAACGATTTCACATATAGTGCAGAGTCATTGATAGATAGATGCAATTGTTGAAATCAATAATTCTGGAAGGCTGCTCCACTCCAAACCGGTGGTAAGTCGGTAGAACTGAAAAAATAGAAAGCAAAAAGAGAGAGCGCCTGATGGTGTAATATCGTCAAGATCAAGAATGGTACAGGTATAAAAAATCTCTGCCAAATGGATACTCACAAAGAGCTTGGCACTCGCAAGTAGTGCATATAGGCGGGCTGACCTTTATACAGCAGTCAGTACACTGAATCTATGGTGGTCGTATCAGAAATCTGTAGTGATAGAAACAGAAACACAAAAGACCAATAGTGCAATATCGTCTGAAACCGAAATGGGCACAGCAAAGGGTACAGGGTCAGCAAGGTGTATACTCACAATGGAGTTGGCACTCCCAAGTAGTGCATTAAGGCAGGCTGACCTTCATACAGCAGTCAGCGCGCTGATAGTTAGTAGCTGTAGTTGGTGGCTGTAGCTGTTATCGGTTTAGGCTTGTCCTCTGCTCACCGGCGTGTGTGCTGAATACTCAGCTATAGCTGGGCTGTTAGCTGTAGAAAGTAGATCCTCAAGGTATGCCGTGAACACACCCAGATATGCACCTGCGGCTCGTCACAGGCCTCAGAAAACAAGGTGCATACAAAATGGTAAGCCACTAAAGGTGAGTGACTAAAAAGTATTTTTAAAGAAAACAAATTAAAAAAAGGAAGTCAGCGGACAAAATGTTAAGTAAAAATAATAAAAAGGGGTTTATTTAAGAGCTATAACAACGCGTTTCTCGGCCGATATAAGCTCACTGGCCGTTTCATCAGGTAAGTGTATAGGTATAGCGGGAAAACCACATTTAAAAATACATAGGAAGGTCATGATTGGTTAGTACATCCACCAATAAATGACCAAACATTTTGTTACATTTAAAATACAATATTTCGCTGACATCCTAACAAAATACTTTCGTTACATATAATCAGAAAAAGGAAAATAGTGTATACATGGAAACAATGTGAAAAATATATGTGATTTAAAAACCACGAGGAAACATTTTGTTCTTTAGCTGGATGATGAGCAACTCGTTATTATCCTGTCTTAAAAATGGTCAAAAAATTGTAGGGACAAATGAGGCCACATGAACCATAGAAAATGAACATCAAATTAGTAATTCTGCTGCTTTAATAGTATATTAAAAAATACCAGTTATGGTAGAGTCTTAAATGTCATGTACTGATGTAAGTCATTGTGTTATGAATGACCATAATAAATATGTTATGTGAAATAGAATTCTTGTGCCTCTCATACATGGTACAATATAACTGATGCTATGTGCTTTGAAATAAAAATAAAAATGGTATGTATTTAGTGTGTTTTATTTGGAAACATCACATTGCAGGAAAAAATATATTATGCCTGTATAGAATATGCAGATAATAGTGTAGGTAATTTAATAAAATTATGTTTATTAGTTAAATGCTGCCAAATCCAAGTTAGAATTAAGCCCTGAAGGCCACAGAGTATTCAACTTGTGAATCCAAAAGGTTTCACGTTGTCTTAATTTAATAATTCTGTTGTAATCTGTTGAAGGGGGTATATAGTCTATGGGATAAAATTTGAAAATTTCAGGATTGCCCTGATGTTTGTTCAGGCAATGTTCTGGTATACTATGTTTAATCTTTTTCTTTTTGCAATTTTTACAATTGCGTAGATGTTCCCCCCACCTAGTTCTTGCTTTTATTGAGGTACGACCCACGTACTGGGCCCCACATATACATTCAAGGACATAAATTACAAAGATAAAATTGCAATTTAAGAATTTTTTGATAGGAAAAATTTCCCCGGTTATTTTTGAGGTAAAATTTTTCATACCAGATGGTATGTATTTGCAAGTATTACAGCCTCTTTTTCCACATTTGTAGACTCCTATATGACTAAGAAAATTTGTGTTGTTATTGGAATTTTTGTTGCAAAAAATGTGTTTCACTTTTTTACTGGGAGCTAGCTTACTCCTCAGAGTAGGAGCCCTAGTGTATACCACCCAATACAATAACAATTATAAACAGATAAGACATATTCTTAACAAACATTGGCCAATAATACTCAGAGATCCCATTTTAAAAAATTTAGTAGATAGTTATCCAAAAATCGTATACACTAGGGCTCCTACTCTGAGGAGTAAGCTAGCTCCCAGTAAAAAAGTGAAACACATTTTTTGCAACAAAAATTCCAATAACAACACAAATTTTCTTAGTCATATAGGAGTCTACAAATGTGGAAAAAGAGGCTGTAATACTTGCAAATACATACCATCTGGTATGAAAAATTTTACCTCAAAAATAACCGGGGAAATTTTTCCTATCAAAAAATTCTTAAATTGCAATTCTATCTTTGTAATTTATGTCCTTGAATGTATATGTGGGGCCCAGTACGTGGGTCGTACCTCAAGAAAAGCAAGAACTAGGTGGGGGGAACATCTACGCAATTGTAAAAATTGCAAAAAGAAAAAGATTAAACATAGTATACCAGAACATTGCCTGAACAAACATCAGGGCAATCCTGAAATTTTCAAATTTTATCCCATAGACTATATACCCCCTTCAACAGATTACAACAGAATTATTAAATTAAGACAACGTGAAACCTTTTGGATTCACAAGTTGAATACTCTGTGGCCTTCAGGGCTTAATTCTAACTTGGATTTGGCAGCATTTAACTAATAAACATAATTTTATTAAATTACCTACACTATTATCTGCATATTCTATACAGGCATAATATATTTTTTCCTGCAATGTGATGTTTCCAAATAAAACACACTAAATACATACCATTTTTATTTTTATTTCAAAGCACATAGCATCAGTTATATTGTACCATGAGAGGCACAAGAATTCTATTTCACATAACATATTTATTATGGTCATTCATAACACAATGACTTACATCAGTACATGACATTTAAGACTCTACCATAACTGGTATTTTTTAATATACTATTAAAGCAGCAGAATTACTAATTTGATGTTCATTTTCTATGGTTCATGTGGCCTCATTTGTCCCTACAATTTTTTGACCATTTTTAAGACAGGATAATAACGAGTTGCTCATCATCCAGCTAAAGAACAAAATGTTTCCTCGTGGTTTTTAAATCACATATATTTTTCACATTGTTTCCATGTATACACTATTTTCCTTTTTCTGATTATATGTAACGAAAGTATTTTGTTAGGATGTCAGCGAAATATTGTATTTTAAATGTAACAAAATGTTTGGTCATTTATTGGTGGATGTACTAACCAATCATGACCTTCCTATGTATTTTTAAATGTGGTTTTCCCGCTATACCTATACACTTACCTGATGAAACGGCCAGTGAGCTTATATCGGCCGAGAAACGCGTTGTTATAGCTCTTAAATAAAACCCTTTTTATTATTTTTACTTAACATTTTGTCCGCTGACTTCCTTTTTTTAATTTGTTTTCTTTAAAAATACTTTTTAGTCACTCACCTTTAGTGGCTTACCATTTTGTATGCACCTTGTTTTCTGAGGCCTGTGACGAGCCGCAGGTGCATATCTGGGTGTGTTCACAGCATACCTTGAGGATCTACTTTCTACAGCTAACAGCCCAGCTATAGCTGAGTATTCAGCACACACGCCGGTGAGCAGAGGACAAGCCTAAACCGATAACAGCTACAGCCACCAACTACAGCTACTAACTATCAGCGCGCTGACTGCTGTATGAAGGTCAGCCTGCCTTAATGCACTACTTGGGAGTGCCAACTCCATTGTGAGTATACACCTTGCTGACCCTGTACCCTTTGCTGTGCCCATTTCGGTTTCAGACGATATTGCACTATTGGTCTTTTGTGTTTCTGTTTCTATCACTACAGATTTCTGATACGACCACCATAGATTCAGTGTACTGACTGCTGTATAAAGGTCAGCCCGCCTATATGCACTACTTGCGAGTGCCAAGCTCTTTGTGAGTATCCATTTGGCAGAGATTTTTTATACCTGTACCATTCTTGATCTTGACGATATTACACCATCAGGCGCTCTCTCTTTTTGCTTTCTATATGCAAATAATGTCTGCTATATCTAAAGGCATAATAAAGGTTTCAAATTAATAGTTTGCAAGCAGCAAATAATGTCTATCTGTATGGCAAAAAACTCTGACAAGGAACAGTTGCTATAGAAAAAGAAGCAAAACTATATATATATTAAAAAAAAAAGCACATGCCAATACCTATTTAAGCCTTCTATATTGATCAAGAGGTCACTCTTGGACCTCCACCTTCATAGGGTGATGGGATTGACAGAAGACTAATTGGAAAGGAGGAGACCACTTGTGGATCTCATTAATTGGACCTCAGAGTTTTATTTTATTATTATGCTATATGTTTCAAATAAAGAGGGGGGCAAAGCAGAGGTCTATCAAGCAGTGATGGTCTACCGGGGGGTTCCCACTGTTAGTAGAATGGCTGCAAATCAGATTAAAGATATCAATTCAGCTCCACAATGAGTACTCAGATTATTTAGCGTATACAAAAATTCAAAGGGAAGCATAGCTTTGGTATCTATAGAAATGCATACATATGGCTTACTTAGAGTATAATGACAGGCTACATTTTCTTAAGGGTTATGCTGAGCTAAAATAAAAGCAAGAAAGGCCCAGACTGGCTCCAAATCCTATAATGGAAGTAATCTGGGACTTGTTTGTTGTGAATAGTGATAAGCCAGCTATCACATTCATGAGGTCTATAATAAAGTCTCCCACTTAGTGTTCTATAGTTTTAAAAGACCGCCGCCCCGGCCGCAGACAGCAAGTCCTCAAAACCTCACAAGGGAGGGCAGGGAACAACACTCCTAAGAGTATGTGGAGGAATTGGGATAGAATATTGCTTGCGTGAGGTTGTTACATCTAGATTAGAAAAAGCATTAATGTTTGCCCTAATGGTACATAGCAGGAAAACATGCAACATCTAAGATAAGTGTGCGCCAAAAGCAGGTATAGAGCTACAATTGTGTCTTACAAAGGCGGTTATTTTAAATGGTGGCTTAAAGCGCTATTTAACAACTGCATTGGAGGTATAGGTATACATTATCTATTATTAGAACATAAAATATAAAGATAGAAAAACCTGAAAACATGAGTACATGAAAGTGTCCCCAGATACATATAGGAAAGTCCATATAGCTTTGAGTGTCCAATTAAATAGCAAACCGTGGGGGGCTCGCTACCATAATCTGCTCATATGAGAAGTAGCAGCCTACACCAGACCTCAAAACAAAACAATAATACCGGGCTGATTAAGCAAATGAAACATGAAAATATCCCTCAATGCATGCATGAAAGGTTATGTAACTTTGAGTGTCTAAATAAAAAGTGAGCTTTGGGGGGTTTACCATCGCAATCCTTTTGCATGAGAACTGTTAACCCACGCCAGACCTCCACTCGGCAATGTAGGGTTGAAAATACTGAGGGCAGCAATGAGAACCCAAGAGTGCTTGCCTCTGCAATTCGATGTGATTCTCCATGCAGAGCCACCACAGACAGCAGCCGCTCCATGTCATTTTCCCAGCACGGGGTGAGATGGTAAGTAAACCTCCCAGAGTCGGCGTGGCGATCTGCTGTATCGCAGTAGTCGGGCATGGGGAGTCAGATAGACATTCTTGGCTCCCCTGGGCAGACAGGCAAGGAATCTTCATGAGAGATGAGGATAAAGCGGTAAGCATCTGAGTTGGTGCGGTTGAGCTTGCTGCTGTTGTATGCACTCTGCGTTCAGAAACGATTAATGTAAGGGCTTTCTCAGTCTCACGGTAGTCTGTTTGAGGCAGCACTCCCCACAATACGCTACCGGACCTCTCACCCTCTACAGTGGGGACCAGCTTAGGCTCTGGGTTGGTGTCTGGATCTGCGTGATTCTGTGTAGTCGTTACGACTCCATTTCCCCAGGTTGTAGCAAGTTCATGCTCAAGCCGCTCAAAGTGTTTACTCAGTAGGGCAGCAATCTTGTTTAGTAAGATACCTTCCATGGGATCCATCCGGCACTTCTGATGAATTAATCCCCGTATGGTATGTGAAGAATCAGTACTTATCTTAAGCACTGCGTAACGACAAAGGCCCTAGGGCGCTCTGCCGGGGGGTTAGATGAAAGGCCGTGACCTTGCTAGATCTCCGGTTAATTATAGCTGACCTCCAGGGTAGAAATATTGACTGCTAAATGATGGGCTTCTTTAGTAGTATCGCTTACTAGGTGTTTACCCAAGCGATGGTGAGTTCAAAGGTTGTTTTAAGATAGATTAGTGCAGAGCCCTTTAGGAGCTAATAATTATGCGACCTATCATGGCCGCCGCCCGGAAGTTCCCCAGCAATATTGTTATTTAACTCAGCTGTTATGCAAATGTTCAAATTAAGAAACATCGAATAGAATGTCAGTTGTTGCTTTTAAATATGCTGTGCATTGACCAAATAAAAGTTGGACTTTTTACCTAAGCAGAGCCGGATACTTCTTTCACTTTATTTATATATATATATACACACACACACGAATAACACATTTTTTTTTTCATTATAGTCTATATATTATAGCAACAACAACAAAGCTGTACTTCATGTCCCTATCATAAGCTAGCTGAAATGCTTTCAGCATCCATTAGAACAGAAAATAATAAAGTAAATTCAGAAAATGATCAAATCTCAACAGAGTAATCAACATTAAAACCAAAATTTCTAATAAACTTAGGCCTCTCATCAACTTCCGGGAGCTGTATTTTCGTCTGTTTTTCAAGTTGAAAACAGCTTCTTGGCGTGATAACAATAGCACCATTTTGGCTGATTTTCATATACAAAAGTTGTACAATATAGCATTGTGATCACTCGAGAAGCTCGGCTGCCAATTATGACGGTAAGCAAAAATGATCTATTGTCAAAAGATTGTATTCAACCCTTACATTTTGAAATTATTTTATGCAATTGTGCATCACAGTATATACAATTAGCCAATGTCATAAGGGCAGATATCAAGCTTATCAACTAAATTTTTTTCTATGAGGAGGGCACAAAATATCACAAACATAATAATATCAATGCAGACATTTACATAGTTAAAGATTTTTAAACTCTAAAACAGAAGTGGCCTAAACATTGACCATTGTCTACCAGTTGACCGCCTTGCCTTAAGGTAGACCACGTTATTGATACCAAGCTGTTGCAGCTTGCCAGCCGTGCTATTGATCCCAGCTGTGCTTGCCAGCCATGGTTTTGTTCCCTGCAAGCCGCAGCATTGTAATAACAGTTGTTTCAATAGCGCAGCTAACATAATAGTGAAGCTAGCAAGTGCATCTAGGATTAATAGCGTGGCTGGCAAGTGTGTTGAGATCCAGGGGCACAGTTGCAACAGCGCCTGCCCTCTTGGGGGTCTGTGCAGAGATGCTGTGTGTGCACCATCAGGAGCTGGACCATATTAATGCAGGGGCTATGGCCCATGACACTTTTATTTTACTTTTTTTTTGTTTTTTGTACTAAATTTGGTGGCACAAAGGAGTGTGTGATATCTAGTGTGGTAAGTTTTAGAGGTGAAGGCGGGAAATGTAGCAATCATCACCTCCACATCAGTCTGTAGCAATAAGTGATGGATGTACAGGCTGCAGAGGATAGAATGAGAGTTTAAAAGCTAAGTGTAAATTAGTTTTTTATTTATTTATTTAAAACTACTCCCATGATATCTAAAATCACTGTGTGCAAAATACATCTTTCTGTTATATCGGGGAGAGGAGCAATCTTGTGTGATTGAGTATAGGAGCCCAGAGAGTTGTGCCGACAGCCACCCACAAGATGTAGAGAAGGTGAGAGATCAGGATAGAGCTGATTGTTTTTGTGTGTTTGCAGAAGATGCGCGAGGTATGTGGGGTCAGAGCTCTAAAACCTCTTCCTAAAATACTGAAATCTGGAAACTTGTGAAAAGCTACAGAAGTCAAAAGAACTATGATGCATTTGCAGTGTTAAAGATTAAACATAATGTCAACTCAACAGTATAATAGCAAATTAATATTCAAAAACAATTATGCATCTAAACCAAAAATTAAGTATTCATGGTGATGTTTTTCCAGCTACACAGAGCAAAACTCATAATTTACTGTAACGGCTCCATTCAAAAAGTTAACTGTAAAACTGTGAAACACAAATAAGGTCCTTTATTGTTCCCACCTGTAATAGCTCATAGGCAAAATTCTTTACTATTGCACCCCAGACGTACAAAGTATAGTTATTAGTTATGAAGTGTAAACCAGCTCCCTTTATTAATGAAAAACTCATGAGCAATTTTCTTAAATCTGGCATAAGTAGACCTCAGTGACAAATATTTACAAAAAAGTAGATCACGACTGATTTAAGTCCGGACACCACTGCTCTAAAATAATCTGTTCCTTATGTGAGGTCTCTGCTGGGTGTTGGTTTATTATTAGTGGAGAAGGGGGCGCATTTTCCTTGGCCAAACCATTATATTTCTTAGAACTTAGGGCCCGATGATCAAAAAGGAAATCACTAAAAATCTCTGTGTTTTTTTTTTTAGCAATATATTGTAATGTATGTCTCTCATTCCCACCCATAACCCTGCATACCTAGATAAATAGCTCTCAAGGTACAATCTGTTTTTTTGTTTGTTTTTTTTTTTTAAATTGGACTAATAAAATTCTAGTGGATTAAATGCTCAAAAAAAATTTCAGCAAACATCTAGGGAGTCTTATTCTTTCCTATTTGATTGAGGAGTCCATTATTATATTAAATCATCTGATGGGACTATGGATTGATTTTCGCCAGTAGGCAAATATATTTTCGGCACCTTCTGTTTCTTACTCTACATTTCCTTTATAATGGGGTTGAAAAAGAGACTTTTGGTTTAAAGGACCAATAAATACAATAGATTGGCATAATCAACAAATGCATAATAAAAAGACAATGCAATAGCACTTAGGGGCCAATTTATCAAGGGACATCATCATCATATCATGTGACAGCCATCAGCCAATCACAAGTGCATATATGTATATTCTGTGAATTCATGCACATGTTCAGTAGGAGCAGATGACTCAAAAGTGTAAACATAAAAAGACTGTGCACATTTTGTTAATGGCAGTAATATGGAAAGTTGTTTAAATTGCATGCTCTATCTGAATCATGAAAGTTTAATGTTGACTTAAGTGTCCCTTTAAGTGATCTATGTTCACCTTTGCCTGAGAAAAGAGCACAGAGTCCGGCACATTTACTGCTCTAAACTTAACCGTCCAATTGGCCAGAAAGTCAAGTGACTAAGCTTAAAAAATGATGTTTTTTCCAATTTTTTTCCATAAACTTCTAAAATGCATAGGAGCTGAGTTAAATGCTCTTGTATTGCCTAGCACCAGAATCAGACTCAATATGGAGCCAAGCAAGGAAGGGATCCATTTGCCCATTGGTTCAACCCACCCACTATGTGAATGCTCATTACCAAGAGAATCCATCACATTACATTAAAGGGATATGAAATATTATTTTGTGATTAAGACAGTGCATACCATTTAAAAAAAAGTTAAAATTGATAATAGAAGTGTTGTGGATACCCCGGCTACAACGACTGGGTAGCTCCACCAAAACGGTTCCTGCTTCCCCCCTGCCGACTGCAGCTATGTAGCTGGCAAGTGACCACAGCCTGTAGCCACCTCTGATGTCTGACAGCACCAGTATTCAGGGTCACACTTTGTGGCAGACTCTGGCTACCCCGACTACGTAGCTCTGCCAGAGGGTTCTTCCTATACCTGACAACAGGCTGCTATGTAGCGGGGAAAAGTGATTTTAGCAGGGCTCACCCAAATAACTAGACAACTAGCATTCAGGTGAAAACAAGAACTGATTTTATTGGAAAACACACACTCCTTTTATACACAAAGCTCATCTTGATAAGACACTGAACAATCCCACAATTTCCCTGCGATTCCCGCCACTCCAGACAGACCGGTGCCTCCATAGCAGCCACAGTCCCACAGATTGCCCGGACCCAGGGTGGCAGTTTCGGGGTAATCCCAGTGTGTCATTTGAAAGCTCTTGGTCCCCACATGCCACAGTCCAAAAAGCGGTGTCATTCGTTACTGGGGACCAGATCTACAGTTCGTTGAAGTTATGGGGGTAGGGGTGTCCAAAACCTCCAGTTCCCAAAAGAGCTCACCTCCGGTAATTCCCCCACCTCTTGTCCTCCCTAGGGGCTACCAATCCCCAAAAGAGCGGAGCTCTGGGGCAAAGGGCTACTGGAGTGACCAGGGGTAAAGTTAGAGGGTGTCCTGCTGCTCTGTGGCCAACCGGGAGTTCCAGGACCCAGCCAGACTGAGAGGGGCTAGGCGGGTGTCCGTTGTGAGGCGTCCAACCGGGAGTTCCACGAGCCCGGCCAGCCTAGGAGGGTTTTTCCTGATCATAGATCAGCTCTTCCATGACCAAGTATACACAGCAAAACAGCATGCAGCATGTATCTGGGAGCCGTAAACCATGAAATGGCCAAATTTTATGTAACAGGGAGTAGTTATGTTATGTAACAGGGGTAGTTATGTTATGTAACAGGGGGTAGCCTTGGCTTTCTGGTATCCATGACAAGAAGTAAATTATAAAGTTGTTTAAAATTGCATCTTCTATTTGAATCATGAAAGAAAATTTTTGGATCTCATATACCTTTAATGAAGATCAAAATAAAATACTAATCTGACAATTTATCCCTTTGATGCTATAGTTGTCAGTTTATATTTTATGATTGCTTCATATTTTACATGCAGATATACAGAAAATAATATTATTGTGTTTTGTAGATTTACTTTTAATTTCAAGTCTAATGGCTTAGAGTAAGCACTGTATTAACCACATAATCTTTTCAAATATGCCCTTCACACTGATATGATTTTAAAACATAAAAAAAAAGACTTTTTCTTGTTCAATTTTTACTAAAGAGAATTGTGTGTGCAAAATGATTTTATAGAAAAGTAGAAAATGTTATCTCTGAGCCATTAGGTACCTAAACTAGACACAGTTATTCACATTTACTAAGTGATTAGTGAAGTCCATAGCCCTTGTTGCAGCTGCTCTAAATTCCTAATACCCCTTTACACCACATTGATCCTGCAACAAATCACTAAATGGAAACAGGACGCTGAACACAACTAGATACACTATCAAATAAGAAGCAAAGGGAAAAGTTAAATGGAGTGGCACATTTAAGTTCTAAAGATGTAGCAGATGCAAAGAAAAACATTCTGAGAGACAATGTAATTAAAATTGTTACTTATAATACTTTAATATGTAATAATAATTTTCTTTGAGAAATTATGAAAATAATGCCTACATTCTGCGTATTATTCTTTCTCATAAAAATAAGTAAACATTTTTATAAATATAGTTATCTCGTAACTTTGGAACAAAATATGTTTGTATGTTTGCAAAAGAAAAAAAATGATGACAACAAATTAAGCCATTTAGGCTGTAGCCATGACTAAAGAGGCACATAGTGTCACATCACAACTAAATAACAACTATTTAGATCCTCAAGAAGTGAGCTCAACTGGCTCCAGCTACAAACTGTGGGACTTATGCTGTTGAGTCCAGAAACAGTAACAATCTGAGCTTCTAATAATGTTTTCCAGTAAGGGCATTTTATGATTGCGCTATTTGCTTTTATAATAAATAATTTGAATCAGAAATGCACTGTTTCTTTTCTTATCCACTAGATATATTTGATCACCACCCAAGCATAAAACACTATTAAAGGGATATTTTATGTATATCTCTGCATTACGTATTAACAATTGCATTGCAAAATACCTGTATACAAAAAAGTCTTAAAAGCATAAATTAGTAACTGATTCTTTACAAATGTTTAAGTAGGGTAACATCTTAAAAAAAAACGTTTATAGAAGGAAAAAAGTAATATAAAATTAATTTTACATGCCATAAGCTGGTAACCAAGATCCCTAATTAGAGCTACCCTTAATGCCCATTTTAAAAGGTTGATTAGGAACAACAAAGATTCCACCATATCAATAGCCCAACTTGACTCTAGAGTGACAACGTTTGTTTGTATGGGATATAAATAGATATTGGTTAGATGAAGCGCCCAGGCATTAAAGATCTCACACAAGAACAAGTGATGGAGTTCCTTATTAATTCTACCCTCTTCTACAGGAGAGAAGAGATTAAAGGGTTATAAAACCCAATTCGTTTCTTTCATGATTCAGATAGAGCATGCAAATTTAAACAACTTTCTAATTTACTTCCATTATCAATTTTTCTTCATTCTCTTGGTATCTTTTTGAAAAGCAGGGAC
This sequence comes from Bombina bombina, assembly GCF_027579735.1. NCBI lineage: Eukaryota > Metazoa > Chordata > Amphibia > Anura > Bombinatoridae > Bombina > Bombina bombina. Next base: position 251,809,791 of record NC_069500.1, read on the forward strand.
ATGAGCTTATAAGCCGGCCCATTTCTGGAGCACTGAATGGCAGTGGTTTAACAAGATCACTATATGGCAGGAAATTGCCTGCCATGCAGTGCTCCAGACACCTACATATGTATCTCTTCAACAGAAAATATCATGGGAAGAAAGAAATAATGATAATAGAAGTAAATTTGAAACTTTTTTTAAATTGTTTGATCAGTCGGAATCACAGAAGACATTTTTTGGGTTTCATATTACTTTAATGTTTAGCATTCATACAGTCTTGATAAAGTTGATAGCAGAGAAAACATTCTTAAGAAACATTTGGAGATTGCGAGAATGGATCCTGGATTACCCTTTATGAATTTGTAGCCACCAGAGAGAGGACTCTCAGAGAAGACAGAGCGTTAGAGAGCTATACATTGTTATGAGACACTCATTAGCTAACAAAGGAAGATATCCAAGTTGTTTTATTTTCAGTACAATGCTATAGGGCTCTTCCTATAGAAAAACTGCTCATATGTTGACATAGAGGATAATAGAGAGTTTACTTTAATAACTTATCACTAACCATTGCTAACTTTTTTGAACTGCAAAAAAAAAGTTTTTCGACAACAACAGTGGGCAGAGGTTGTGCCCATGTCAAGAAATTTAGCTAAAAATATAATAAATGCTTAAAGGGACATTGTACACAAGATTTCTCTTTGCATAAATGTTTTGTAGACGGCGCATTTTTGTAGCCTATCTGGGAGTGTTTTTGTAACACTAAAATGTCAGGATTATTGAAGGAAAAAGTAATAAAGCTTAAACAGACTGCTCCATATCATTTGGCCACTAAGCAGAACATCTCATTGAAACATTAAAGTCCATCAACGCCCTGAAAGAAGAAGTAAAAGAAACACATGATTATATTTTTTGCAGTAGTATAGGAACACTTCTCACCAGCATACATTACGTACAAGATTAGAGCCAATGGTTCCAGAGGGGAAGAAACAAGTTTTAATAAAACAATATAAGATTTTATCAAATAATGAATATGAACAATAAATAGTAGGCAGTAGGTCCCTATTTGGTTCATTGTATATTACAAGGAAAGGAATTGGGCAGCTGGAATGACTATAAAGATAGAAGGGCCCAGAATCTATAATGTACAAGAATAAACTAGAGAAACATACAGATGACATATCGAACTTTGTGTTGTAAATCAACAACAGAATAAGAATAAAATGAATAAAAACATCCAAATGGATAAGGCGGATTATATTTGGCATGGAGCCTGAAATGATCTCCTTTATGTTGGAGTTCAACTGAAGTCACATAAAAGAGTTGGGTAAACATGGATCCAGCTCCCTCAGTGACAGCAAATGCACCACAAGGTATCTCAGCGGGGACAATCTTCTTATTATCTATGCATTTTGGAACTCAAGTTTAAATCAAAGGTATTTAAGGAAAACATTAATTCTATTTAATGCTGGTTTAAGTTTTACTTATACTTTGCCTATATCTATATTACATGTGGTGTCTTTATTTTATATCCACAATATATTCTTAATAGAAAAAAAAAATAAACATGTTACTTTTGTTCCTTTGTGGTCCTAGTCTGTAAGTCAAACATCCCAAAAACCTCTTCCTTCCTTAAGCCATTCTGTTTATTTTATTATCTTGGTTTATGCATAATGGTAAGATATGATAGAAGGATCTGCTACGAGGAAAACACATTCAGCCGCAATAGTTGCAAGAAAATGCCGACTTTATTAAAAGTCTAAGTGAAGACCAGGTACATGTAAGCTCGGGAGAGAGCACAAAGAATGAAACGTCCGACGCGTTTCCTGCCCGGAGGCACTTCGTCAGGGACTTATGCAAAGTAAAACACTTGGTTCTTTTAAACATATAGCATTTCCTGTACGTATGCATACCTGTGTTACAGCACACCTGTTGATACTCATTAAGATGGGCAGTTTGCACTCTTGGTCTGATCACATTCAGCTCGTCCGCGCATGCGCCACGCTAATTTGTTAGGTCATATACTGAAAGAAGAAAACTAACAACTGTCCCCATGTGTGGAACATAACCAAAAACAATTACACCCTATAATATGTATAAATTGTATCCCATCTTCAACCTATCAGGTCTGTATTAACAATGTTTCCTCAATATCGAAGCTGCTCAGTACAGGCCAAAATTGGTTTAACTTAGTATCATTGTGTATATATATTTGTTTAAACTGTATCATACATATGGTTATTCCAATTAAAATTCCACCTTTAAAATTTAAAGAATTTTAAATTCTCACAATATAGGTTAAGAAAAATTCAATATTGTCTATAGGCACATTTTTAAAGAGCTTCAGAACGAATAGATTCTGAATAAGGGATTTAGGCATATAGCACCACAAGTCAGTATATATGCAACACATAATTTAGATTATTTGGACATTTTTGAGTTTTTAAAGATAAGAAGGACACAACACATAAAACAAAAACAAAAACAAAAGAAATGATATAAGAGGTTAGATACGTAGCTCGGGGTTGACATCAGGTGGAAATTTAATTGGAATAACCATATGTATGATACAGTTTAAACAAATATATATACACAATGATACTACGTTAAACCAATTTTGGCCTGTACTGAGCAGCTTCGATATTGAGGAAACATTGTTAATACAGACCTAATAGGTTGAAGATGGGATACAATTTATACATATTATAGGGTGTAATTGTTTTTGGTTATGTTCCACACATGGGGACAGTTGTTAGTTTTCTTCTTTCAGTATATGACCTAACAAATTTAATAAGTAATATGTAATCAGATCTAGATCGCAGAAAAGAATAGCATTTCGATTTAATTCAAAAGATTTTTAACATTTTGTTTGATGTTCTATAAGCGTATAAGCTTGTTTATAACTTAAAATATCTAATGAACTGTTACGTATTTGTTTTATCTGTCTTATTTGTGGATATGCAGCAATAGGCGGATGCTTCTTGGTCTTCTCGCAGGCAGCTAACAGACAGACAGCGGCACTTGGTGATACAAGATTTATACACAGAAGATTTGGTTATGTGGCTGTGTGTTATCCGTGGCGCATGCGCGGACGAGCTGAATTTGATCAGACCAAGAGTGCAAACTTCCAAACCTTATGAGTATCAACAGGTGTGCTGTAACACAGATATGCATACGTAACAGGAAATGTTATGTTTAAAAGAACCAAGGCCTAGATTTAGAGTTCGGCGTTAGCCGTGAAAACCAGCGTTAGAGGCTCCTAACGCTGGTTTTAGGCTACCGCCGGTATTTGGAGTCAGTGATTAAAGGGTCTAACGCACACTTTTCAGCCGCGACTTTTCCATACCACAGATCCCCTTACGTCAATTGCGTATCCTATCTTTTCAATGGGATCTTCCTAATGCCGGTATTTAGAGTCGTTTCTGAAGTGAGCGTTAGAGCTCTAACGACAAAACTCCAGCCGCAGGAAAATAGCAGGAGTTAAGAGCTTTCTGGGCTAACGCCGGTTCATAAAGCTCTTAACTACTGTACCCTAAAGTACACTAACACCCATAAACTACCTATGCACCCTAAACCGAGGTCCCCCCACATCGCCGCAACTCGATTACATTTTTTTAACCCCTAATCTGCCGACCGCAACCTACGTTATCCCTATGTACCCCTAATCTGCTGCCCCTAACACCGCCGACCCCTGTATTATATTTATTAACCCCTAACCTGCCCCCCTCAACGTCGCCGCCAGCTACTTACAATAATTAACCCCTAATCTGCCGACCGCAAAGCGCCGTCACCTACGTTATCCTTATGTACCCCAAATCTGCTGCCCCTAACACCGCCGACCCCTATATTATATTTATTAACCCCTAATCTGCCCCCCTCAACGTCGCCGACACCTGCCTACACTTATTAACCCCTAATCTGCCGAGCGGACCTGAGCGCTACTATAATAAAGTTATTAACCCCTAATCCGCCTCACTAACCCTATCATAAATAGTATTAACCCCTAATCTGCCCTCCCTAACATCGCCGACACCTAACTTCAATTATTAACCCCTAATCTGACGACCGGAGCTCACCGCTACTATAATAAATGGATTAACCCCTAAAGCTAAGTCTAACCCTAACACTAACACCCCCCTAAGTTAAATATAATTTTAATCTAACGAAATTAATTAACTCTTATTAAATAAATTATTCCTATTTAAAGCTAAATACTTACCTGTAAAAAAAATCCTAATATAGCTACAATATAAATTATAATTACATTGTAGCTATTTTAGGATTAATATTTATATTACAGGTAACTTTGTAATTATTTTAACCAGGTACAATAGCTATTAAATAGTTAAGAACTATTTAATAGTTACCTAGTTAAAATAATAACAAAATTACCTGTAAAATAAGTCCTAACCTAAGTTATAATTAAACCTAACACTACCCTATCAATAAATTAATTAAATAAAATACCTACAATTACCTACAATAAAACCTAACACTAAACTATCAATAAATAAATTAAATACAAATTCTACAAATAACTACAATTACATAAACTAACTAAAGTACAAAAAATAAAAAAGAACTAAGTTACAAAAAATAAAAAAATATTTACAAACATAAGAAAAATATTACAACAATTTTAAACTAATTACACCTACTCTAAGCCCCCTAATAAAATAACAAAGACCCCCAAAATAATAAAATTCCCTACCCTATTCTAAATTAATAAATTTAAAAGCTCTTTTACCTTACCAGCCCTGAACAGGGCCCTTTGCGGGGCATGCCCCAAGAAAATCAGCTCATTTGCCTGTAAAAAAAAAACATACAATACCCCCCCCCCAACATTACAACCCACCACCCACATACCCCTAATCTAACCCAAACCCCCCTTAAATAAACCTAACACTAAGCCCCTGAAGATCTTCTTACCTTGTCTTCACCATCCAGGTATCACCGATCCGTCCTGGCATCCGGTGCTGAAGAGGTCCAGAAGAGGCTCCAAAGTCTTCCTCCTATCCGGCAAGAAGAGGACATCCGGACCGGCAAACATCTTCTCCAAGCGGCATCTTCGATCTTCTTCCATCCGGTGCGGAGCGGGTCCATCTTGAAGCAGCCGACACGGATCCATCCTCTTCTTCCGGCGTCTCCCGACGAATGACGGTTCCTTTAAGGGACGTCATCCAAGATGGCGTCCCTCGAATTCCGATTGGCTGATAGTATTCTATCAGCCAATCGGAATTAAGGTAGGAATATTCTGATTGGCTGATGGAATCAGCCAATCAGAATCAAGTTCAATCCGATTGGCTGATCCAATCAGCCAATCAGATTGAGCTCGCATTCTATTGGCTGTTCCGATCAAACAGCCCCATTGTTTCCTATGGGAGAATCGTGCACGAGCACGTTTTTGAGGCTGGCCGCGTCCGTAAGCAACTCTGGTATCGAGAGTTGCATTTGCGGTAAAAATGCTCTACGCTCCTTTTTTGGAGCCTAACGCAGCATTTTTTTGAACTCTCAATACCAGAGTTAATTTTATGGTGCGGCCAGAAAAAAGCCCGCGGAGCGTTAACAGCCCATCTACCGCCAAACTCCAAATCTAGGCCCAAGTGTTTTACTTTGCATAAGTCCCTGACGAAGTGCCTCCGGGCATGAAACGCATCAGACGTTTCATTCTTTGTGCTCTCTCCCGAGCTTACATGTACCTAGTCTTCACTTAGACTTTTAATAAAGTCGGCTTTTACTTGCAACTATTGCGGCTGAATGTGTTTTCCTCGTAGCAGATCCTTCTATCATATCTTACCATTATGCATAAACCAAGATAATAAAATAAACAGAATAGCTTAAAGAAGGAAGAGGTTTTTGGGATGTTTGACTTACAGACTAGGACCACAAAGGAGCAAAAGTAACATGTTTATTTTTTTTTTCTATTAAGAATATATTGTGGATATAAAATAAAGACACCACATGTAATATAGATATAGGCAAAGTATAAGTAAAACTTAAACCAGCATTAAATAGAATTAATGTTTTCCTTAAATACCTTTGATTTAAACTTGAGTTCCAAAATGCATAGATAATAAGAAGATTGTCCCCGCTGAGATACCTTGTGGTGCATTTGCTGTCACTGAGGGAGCTGGATCCATGTTTACCCAGCTCTTTTATGTGACTTCAGTTGAACTCCAACATAAAGGAGATCATTTCAGGCTAGTCTTCACTTAGACTTTTAATAAAGTCGGCTTTTACTTGCAACTATTGCGGCTGAATGTGTTTTCCTCATAGCAGATCCTTCTATCATATCTTAGGATTCCTTTTTTTAAGAGTTTCTCTATATCTGACTACAAGGAGCCTCGTTACCATCCACGTAGAGACATACAGCGGATACAAGGTAATCTTTTCAATACATAAAGATACCGATTGAGGAAGTAATTAACCATTGTTACAATACACATTTAGATTGTGTGCTTCTATGCTCTCTACTAAAAGGTGGATTAGAGACTTTGTACATAAGAAACTTTGCACATACAGTGCTACATTGTTCGGGGCATTACTTTTATCTGAACTATAATCACAGGAGTACATTGTATTTAAGTGCAAAACAGTCACAGGGTTTTTGAATGCGTCCAATAGGTCATTAGTAGATAACAGGGCTTTCGGGCTCAAATTGTTTTACTTCTAGCACTCAGCTCATGAACAAAAACAAAAATATGGCTGAAGCTAATTATTATGACCGCAAAGCAAAATTTAATTTACTAATGCAAGGTACTAGCTCGGGAGGGGAGTATCCTGACGATCTAAGCTCTTTATTTGTTCTGAAAGAGAAAAAAGAGATTAAATAGTTGAAACTATGGTGGGATATGGAGTTCCTTAAATTATATATACAGGAAGAAAAAATTTTGAGGGGCCTCAGGATGAAGAAATATCCGGCCTATGCATCACATCGTCCGGACTTCATGTCCAAGTGGAACAACACACTTAGCCAATGTTTACTAACTTTGATGAGACAGCTCCTTAAAGATAAAGAAGAGGAGCATAACAAAACCTTCACAGAACTAACAGAATTAAAAGAAAACTGTAAACAGTTTGAAAGTGACAAAAAGTACAAGGATTATGAGACCCAGCTGAAAACAACTATCAGCACACTGGATGATGAATTAACAGAGACCAAAATGAAAAAGTATAATTGTGACATCAAAGATTATGAGCTAAATGTTGTTTACAGCTGGAATCTAACCAGACAAAACTCCAGGAATAAAAACAAATAAAGGAATGAGTATAAAAAAGTTACCTTTTCCAGCTTTGAGGATGATACGTGTGATGAGAGCCCAAGAGCTTCCCGGAGGAACATTCCGTTAAACCCAAGAAAGGCTCAAGTCATAAGTCTATAACTGGATTGTTATCGACAGGAAATAGGAACACTAAGGGGGAAAAATCACAACCCCCCAAAAATGGAGCACCAGTGGAAGAGGCAGCAACTACTCCTGCCAGGTATCCCAGCAGAAACCAGGTAAAAAACAAGAACGTGAGTTACAACAGTACCAAAAAATAACAACTGGTAGAACTGGGAAGCTAGATGTCTAATTAATTTTTATTTTCCTGATAAATGTCAATCTGTTGACTTATTAAAATTAGAAAGTGAGAGTACACAATTCAATGTAAACACTCTTAGAATTCCTAAAATCAACTATAAAAGCACTAGTAAAAATTTCTATCCAATACAAATGAGAGGAGATTTAGTTGATGTGTTTCAAGGACTAGTGGAACAGGATCTATATCTATTGGCTAAAGACGTAGATACTAAATCTAGTATGAAAAGGTGGTCCTCAACCAGCAACCTCACAATAAAAGAACAGAGGGTGTTAAAAAAATTACAAAGAAATAACAAATTGGTTATATTAAACTCAGACAAGGGAGGGAGTATAGTTGTGCAGGATAGATCCCAATATACTCAAGAAGCATTGAGACAGTTGAGTGATGCAGAAACATATTGTAAAATTACATTTAACCCAATCAAGAAGTTCACTCAAGAACTAGAAAAATGTCTTAAATTTTATGTAGGGAAAGGCATCATTGCAACACAGATGGCAGAGAGTTTAAAAGTAGATTTTCCAGTGACACTGGTCTTTAAACACCTGCCGAAAATACATAAGTCCTTAACTTCTCCCCCAGGACGCCCCATTATTTCGGGGATAGGGTCACTGGGGGAGAGGTTGGGGTCTTATATTGACACCATACTCCAGCCAATAGTCCAGATAACTCCTGCATATGTGAGGGACACGAAACACGTTTTACGATTACTGGATACTATACAGATAAGCCAGGGTGACATCTTATTAATGATAAATGTCGCATCGCTATACTCCTGTATCCCGCACCAACAGGGTTTGAAGTCTTTAGAGCAAATGTTAGAACTGTACACTGACTTTGATGGTAGATTTATTGAATTCGTATGTGAGGGGGTGGGATTTTTGCTTTCCCATAATTGTTTCTCGTTTGAAGGGGAATATTATGTTCAAAACCAAGGTACAATATAAATTTCGCCCCCTCATATGCAAATTTATATTTAACGGATTTTGAACTCAGAAAAATCTTTTGTGATAATAATCCTTTTAAATCACATATTAAATTATATCGCAGGTTCATCGATGACCTGATAATTATTTGGAAAGGGGTAATAGATCTAATAGAAGAATTTATTGGATATCTGAACTATAATGACCAAAATTTGAAATTTACATACACAGTGTCGAGTACAAATATATCTTTTCTACACATTGAATTAAAATTTGACTTTGATTTACAAAAGATTATTACATCAACTTTCAGAAAATCTACCTCAGGGAATACTATACTTCGGGCTGATTCCCATCATCCTACTCATTTAAAAAGGGCTATTCCCAAGGGGCAATATATGCGCCTCAGACGAAATTGTACCCATTTAGATATGTACAGGGAACAAGCTGATTCTCTATCAAATCGTCTGATTATTAGGGGATACGTTAGAACTACACTTTTACAGACTAGCAAAGTAGTAGAAAATAGGAGCAGGGAAGAACTACTGAAAGATAGCAACAAGAATCGCAATAAAAGAAATGTTCACAATTTTAAACATCATTCAGAGGGCCCAATCACATTCACCACCAATTATAGTAAACAGTTTGAACATATAAATCAAATTATAAGAAAATACATACCAGTCCTGGAAAAGGATACTCTCCTACAAGAGGTAGTGAAGAAACAGGGAATTAGGTGTGTTAGTAAGAGAGCGAAAACAATTAGAAATCAATTAACAAGGGATTTCTCTAAAAAACAGACAGCTACATGGTTACAAAGCCAAACTGCATTTTACAAGTGCAAAAGAATACCATGTAAAAGTTGTTACTTTGTCATTTTAGGTGATTCTTTTCAGTCAACTGCTACAGGTAAAACCTTTGAAATAAGACATAGGATGACTTGTCATTCTAATTTTGTGGTTTACTTAATTACATGTAATTTATACCACAAACAATATGTAGGCAGGACCACAAGATTACTCAAGGATCGAATTCGTGAACACTTGCTATCTATCAAACAAGACCCCCCTAAAACACCAATAGCAAAACACTTTTCTGCACACTTCATAACCATGGGAATGCCTATAAATGATAATAACATAGGTACAGTGTTAGGGTTTCAAGGTATTGATACAGCTATTAAAAGTGTCAAAGTGGGGGGGATAGATTAGTTGCATTAAATAGGAAAGAGGCTTTTTGGATTTTTAATTTGTCTACAGGGGTCCCACAAAGGATAAATAAAATCACAGATCTTAGATATTTTTTAGATTAAGGTAACCCAATGTAGGAATGCACACTGTCCAGATTTAGTAAGGAATATTTAACCCACCATTGACTTCATTGCATCATCTACGATTATAAATTGATGCAGAATTGGTATAGTAAGTTGATAGTATTAAAACTCCTAGTATTTGATATCCCCATGTGCATGATAATCTACAATAACCCAAATTGAAATGAAATTAGTATGTAATTTAATTGAAGGAGGTTAATAATAACAATTAATATAGAGCCTAAAAAGAAGAGAGAATAATGAAAATATAAGTACATATCAATGCATTATAGGCATATAGTATACAAGTATTCAGGAATCTCCCTCTTCAGTGAGATAAACATCTATTTGTAATAACAATGCTTCACAAATGAATATTTCATTTTTCACATTAGTCACGCTCACGTTAATATTCATTCACAGTAATTTTTCGGTCTATTTGAGACTGTTAGTAACTAGTTTTTAGACACAGTTGTTAAAACAGTAGATGTAGTAAATGTTTATGAAATTAAGGGTTGTTTTATATAATAATAACAAAAAAATCTCATTCACTTTATTCATCACCATTTACATTTTAGGTATTTTGGTCACTTATTTTCACTATCAACATTAATAATTTAAAATTCTCACAATATAGGTTAAGAAAAATTCAATATTGTCTATAGGCACATTTTTAAAGAGCTTCAGAACGAATAGATTCTGAATAAGGGATTTAGGCATATAGCACCACAAGTCAGTATATATGCAACACATAATTTAGATTATTTGGACATTTTTGAGTTTTTAAAGATAAGAAGGACACAACACATAAAACAAAAACAAAAGAAATTATATAAGAGGTTATATACGTAGCTCAGGGTTGACATCAGGTGGAATATTAATTGGAATAACAATATGTATGATACAGTTTAAACAAAAAGATTTGGTTATGTGGCTGTGTGTTATCCGTGGCGCATGCGCGGACGAGCTGAATGTGATCAGACCAAGAGTGCAAACTGCCCATCTTAATGAGTATCAACAGGTGTGCTGTAACACAGGTATGCATACGTACAGGAAATGCTATATGTTTAAAAGAACCAAGTGTTTTACTTTGCATAAGTCCCTGACGAAGTGCCTCCGGGCAGGAAACGCATCGGACATTTCATTCTTTGTGCTCTCTCCCGAGCTTACATGTACCTGGTCTTCACTTAGACTTTTAATAAAGTCGGCTTTTACTTGCAACTATTGTGGTTGAATGTGTTTTCCTCGTAGAAGATCCTTCTATCATATCTTAGGATTCCTTTTTTTAAGAGACTGAGGAGTGTCTCTATTTCTGACTACAAGGAGCCTCGTTACCATCCACGTAGAGACATACAGCGGATACAAGGTAATCTTTTCAATACATAAAGATACCGATTGAGGAAGTAATTAACCACTGTTACAATACACATTTAGATTGTGTGCTTCTATGCTCTCTACTAAAAGGTGGATAAGAGACTTGTACATAAGAAACCTTGCACATACAGCGCTACATTGTTCGGGGCATTACTTATATCTTATATCACAGGAGTACATTGTATTTAAGTGCAAAACAGTCACAGTGTTTTTGAGTGCGTCCAATAGGTCATTAGTTTATGCATAATGGGCCAGGTTACAACTGACGCTGAAAGTAAATTTTTGATGCGGCAAGTTATAATGCGTATTACAAGTTGAAAATAAAATGTTAAGGACTTTGGATATCGTGACCGCACTAACTTCTTCTCCCATGGACTTTAATGGAGCGTGCTGTTAAAAAAACAAACAATTATCGCTCCTGTCCTAACCCAACACCATGTTAGACCTACAGCACTAAACCCGAAGATAGTTACGAATATTTTACATCCCAATGTTCTTCATAAAAGAAAATGGACTTTTTTTATACATATAAATACATATTTTGGCAAAATCTGAATTTAACATTCTAAATTATTTTCTCCGCCATACATCATTATTTTACTTCAAAAATTGGTATGGGGGTTCAAATAGGGGCTACCAACACTATCTCTCTCTCATATAAAAACATAAATAGGACTGTGCGTCCCCAGTCCAGATAAAACAGATGATGTCAGCACTAATCATATATGGCATTTAAGAATATCATGAATTAGATGAAATGTGCGATAAGTGTCTTAGTAGGCCATAATATGATCCTGGGTAAGGACATATAGCAAGTGATGACCCGCTGAGCCTTGTCACTTTTAATATGTATTCATGTAACAACCGTAGATGAGAAAGACAGAAGTGACATCCAAAGCACAAAGCGGTTATTATTGTCTATTAAATTTATACTTTTTTCAGCATACAGTTTGATACTTCTCTAAATGCATATATGAGGGTTCACGTTACTATTTCTGAGTTAAGAGTGCGGGATTAGCAGTATTATTTGAATATATATATTTATATAGATACACAGTATATATATATATATATATATATATATATATACACAAATTCCAAGTTTCACTCTGTATGAGTAAAATAATGCTGCACTGGTCTTGAAGTGAAAAGTCCATTTATTAGACACAAATGACAAAATCCATAATACAATTACCCCCAGATGTTTTGGTGCTCCCCTGGCACCTTTCTCAATGGGTATATTTCCAAGTCTCCAACAAACAATCTAACTACCCGCCACCCCCATCCCCCTATTTAAACCCCTAACGTGCTCCTGACTTCCGGTATTGCCAGACTAGTGTGGATGAGCTACGTCACTACCGCCAAACAAAGTAAGTGAAGGAAACTGCCGCATGGCTAATTAGCATAACCCCACCCTCTGTGACGAGCAAGGCCCTTCATCGTCACGGCTTAAAGTGGTAAAGCCCGTAGCACCACATCAGGCTGGCAATGACATGTTAATAACATCAGAGGTAAAAAAAACCTCATAAACAGTGAAAGAAAAATAAAATTTAAAAACGGCTAAACTTAACACTAACTAGGTATGATAATTGGACAGCATATATAAAAATCAATGTTATTGCCATCTCATCTTCCTACTTGTCAAAAGTTAAGTCAACAAATTAAAGTAAACACATTCCAGGTTCTATGCGATTTTGATGTGCTTTAGTGGAAATTAACTAGCCTACTACCCAAAATCACAAAATCAAAATAGCAGCTAATAGCTTCAAATGACAAAAATCCCTCTTCATGTCTCTTGAAATATGGTAGAACTTTAATTATTAACAACACACTCACACCAGTATCCTTGTTCTCATGTATGGTGCAACCCTCTAATAGGGAGAAAATGTCTGCATAATTGATAAAATAATGGTATATGTCCAGAAAAAGACCTAGACCGTCCAATCATAGCCTGATCCAGCTATATAAACACATTATAATCAAGTTGGACATTTAGTCCTCTGGGAGTGACTGTGTCCAGGCGATATATCCAAGATGCTTTAACCTGTAGTAACTTGGTATGTCTGTCGCCGCCCCTCTTTATAGGTGGTACATGGTCAATGACCATTGTTCTCAGACTTGCCGCAGTATGCCCCGCTTGCATGAAATGTCTGGCGACAGGTTGGTCGGATTCCTTCTTCTCGATCGCTGTTCTTATTGCATGGCGATGGTTGGCCATCATAGTGGAGGTTTTTCCAACATAGACCAATGAACATGGGCATGTCAGGATATATATCACAAAACTGCTGGTGCAGGTCAATCGTGATAAATTTTGTATTTCTTCCCTGTGCGTGGGTGGTGGAATATAGATCCAGTGAGCATGCTGTTGCATGTGGTACAATCCCCACATCTTAAACAACCAGGTTTTCTGGTAGTATCCATCCAAGTGCCTTTTTGGTAGCAATGTGTAGGGTCATTATGGACCAAAATGTCCTTCAAAGTAGAGGATTTTCTATACACCATCCGTGGTGGTTTCATTGAAGTGAAGGTGAGAGACTTATCTGACTTTACTATCTCCCAATTATTTCGTACTGATTCCTCTAGTACTTGATGTAGGGGGGTAAATATGGTGATCAGATTGATTTCATTGTCATTTGTCCGCTCCGTCTTTGTTTTATGGAGGAGTGCACCCTGGTCATATTGGGACAGTCTCTGTGAGGAATTCTCAATGTCAATCGGTCTGTATCCTCTCTCCTTTAGCATTTCTTTCATTGCTTTTTCTTGAAGGACCCTGGTCTCAGTGAGTGTGTTGTTCTGGGCGACTCGCATGAGTTGAGATTTAATTACTTTCTTTTGGTGTGTTGGATGAAAACTTGTGGATAACAACAGGGAATTTCTATCAGTCGGTTTGGTGTATTATGATGTACTGAATCTAATTAGCCCACCTGTCCTAAGTTTTGAAATTTTTAAATCAAGAAAAGATATAGTATCAATACCAACTTCATATTTAAATCTGATTGGTGATTCCAACCTATTAAGGCTCCCTACCCATTGATGTAGGGATTCAACTGTGCCCCTCCATACCAGGAGCACGTCGTCTATATAGCGGCCGCCGGCCATATAATTTAATCTCAGGGGTTGAAATAGTTTTCATTATAAACGTCTCACACCAAAGCATGTAGAGGTTGGCATATGCGGGAGCCATACTAGAACCCATAGCAGTCCCTGCTATCTGTAGAAAGTAGTCTTTCTCAAATCTGAAGAAATTTTTCTCTAAGCAAAAGGTTAATAACTCTAGCAGGAACTCTATGGGTGGTCCCTCATATGCCAACGAGAGACTCAGAATGGTTTTGATAGCCGGAACCCCCCAACATGGGAAATGACGGTGTACAGGCTGTCAACGTCCATGTTTACAAGAAGATCACCATCCTCCAACCAGTCTGTATCCAAAAGTTTTTTAATTAGTGAAGGGGAGTCCAGTATAAACGAAAATGACTCTTCTACCACTGGTTGAAGATGATGATCAATAAACTCAGACACTTTAGAGCATAGCAAATCCCTGGCAGACACAATGGGTCTGCCAGGAGGATTTGTCAGAGTTTTATGAATTTTGGGAAGCAGGTATAAAACCGGTACTTTTGGAAAAGGAATACTCATAGAATCACATTCATTCTCGGTTATCATACCTACCTCAACCCCGCATTTCAAAATATGTTCAAGTGATTTCTTAAAGGCATTTGTAGGATTGCCCCTCAGTTTAAGATAGGTATTAACATTCAGTAGTTGTCTATATGCCTCTTGGCGGTAATCAGAGTAATGCTGGATTACAATAGATCCCCCTTATCTGCCGCATGTATGATAATGCTATTTTTTCCTCTTTGGTGAGATTTGAAGCATAACCTTTAAGTTCTGACTGTTCATTTTTTTGTGATTTTGGGTAGTAGGCTAGTTAATTTCCACTAAAGCACATCAAAATCGCATAGAACCTGGAATGTGTTTACATTAATTTGTTGACTTTACTTTTGACAAGTAGGAAGATGAGATGTCAATAACATTGATTTTTATATATGCTGTCCAATTATCATACCTAGTTAGTGTTAAGTTTAGCCGTTTTTAAATTTTATTTTTCTTTCACTGTTTATGAGGTTTTTTACCTCTGGTGTTATTAACATGTCATTGCCAGCCTGATGCGGTGCTATGGGCTTTACTACTTTAAGCCGTGACGATGAAGGGCCTCGCTCGTCACAGAGGGTGGGGTTATGCTAATTAGCCATGCAGCAGTTTCCTTCACTTACTTTTATTGGCGGTAGTGACGTAGCTCATCCACACTAGGAGCACGTTAGGGGTTTAAATAGGGGGATGGGGGTGGCGGGTAGTTAGATTGTTTGTTGGAGACTTGGAAATATACCCATTGAGAAAGGTGCCAGAGGAGCACCAAATTACCGGGGGGTAATTGTGTTATGGATTTTGACATTTGTGTCTAATAAATGGACTTTTCACTTCAAGACCGGTGAGTGCAGCATTATTTTACTCATACAGAGTTAAACTTGGAATTTGTATCTATTTTGTATGCAGTACCACGGCAGTTGAATTACGCTTGATGGAGTGCACCTTATTGTGAATTTGAATATTAATGGAAAGGGTGGCACCCTGCAAAATCAAAAAAGTGTGTTATATTGATCTATTTGTACAAAGCTGTTTTGATCAACTACATTGAATCATTATTTTCCTGCTTTTTCTCCTTGCAAGCTCAGCTTTCTCGGTCTATTGGGATAGACTGCTTTGTTTTTAAGTAGCTAAACCGCAAGTAACTGGATGATTTTGGATGTGTTTTGCAAAACCTCTATTTTTATCAAAGTTATTGTCTTGCTGCAGTTGATATTACTTGTTTATTTAAATTACTAGAATGGAGACAGCTAGTTCTTCACAAGGTAATTAATTCAATTTAGCAGATGACTCTGTGAACAAGGAATCTTTTATGTTCACAGAGGAGGATGCAGAGAGGATACGGGTTATTACAGATTTGCATGAATTGAGAGGCGATGTGCCTTTGGAAATTTATCATAAACTTAATTTACATAAAAGGGAAATCGATCATCACTTGCATTGTGTTTATCTGTCTAACTATCATAAAAATAAATATAATACTAAGTAATCCCAGCCAACGAGTCTTAGCAATTTTTTCAGCAAAGTATTTTAATGGTTTCACACTATGTCATAATCAATCTGACATTACTTAGAAAACCGTTGGAGAAGACCAAAGATACACTCGTTCAAATCCACACAAACCCCATCCACCAAACATATCCGTACCATATAATCCTAAAGTAGAAATCAAAAAATGAGATGAAAAATAAATAACAGAAAAACAGCCCCAGGGTGTCCCCAGGGAGCGAAGGACAGCAGCACCTGTCTCATAACCTGTAAGAAATCTAATAGCAATTACATTTCAAGAAAGCACAAGATAATGCTCTTCATTAAAAAGGAATAAACTGGGGGCGGGGTGGACCCCCCCCACTAAATTACAGAAAATAATAAACAAATTACAAGATTTTTAAACTAATTACACCTAATCTAATCCCCCTAACAAAATAAAAAGCCCCCCCAAAATAAAAAAGCCCTACCCTACACTAAATTACAAATAGCCTTTTGCGGGACAGTGCCGTAAAGTAATCAGCTCTTTTACCTGTAAAAAAAAAATTACAACCCCCCCAACATTAAAACCCACCACCCACACAACCCTACTCTAAAACCTACCCAATCCAACCTTAAAAAAACCTAACACTAACCTCTTGAAGATCACCCTACCTTGAGAAGTCTTCACCCAACCGGGCAGAAGTCCTCAACGAAGACGGCAGAAGTGGTCCTCCAGACGGGCAGAAGGGGTCCTCCAGACGGGCAGAAGTCTTCATCCAGACGGTATCTTCTATCTTCATCCATCCAGCGCTGAGCGGCTCCATCTTCAAGACATCCGACGTGGAGCATCCTCTTCATTCGACGTCTTCTTCAACAATGATGGTTTCTTTAAGCGACGTCATCCAAGATGGCGTCCCTTCAATTCCGATTCGCTGATAGAATGCTATCAGCCAATCGGAATTAAGGTAGGAAAAATCCTATTGGCTGATGCAATCAGCCAATTGGATTTAAGTTCAATCCTATTGGCTGATTCAATCAGCCAATATTTATTTATTTTATTATTTATTTATAAAATATTTTACCAGGAAAGATACATTGAGATTTCTCTCGTTTTCAAGTATGTCCTGGGTACACAAAATGCGAGCTCAATCCTATTGGCTGATTGGATCAGCCAATAGGATTGAACTTCAATCCTATTGGCTGATTGCATCAGCCAATAGGATTTTTCCTACCTTAATTCCGATTGGCTGATAGAATTTTATCAGCGGTGTTGGGGGGCATATTAGGGGTTAATAAATATAATGTAGGTGGCGGCGGTGTATGGGGGGCAGATTAGGTGTTAATAAATATAATGTAGGTGGCGGCGGTGTAGGGGGCGGAAGATTAGGGGTTAATAAGTATAATGTAGGTGGAGGTGGGCTTCGGGAGCAGTGGTTTAGGGGTTAAACACTTTATTTAGGTGTGGCGGGGTCCAGGAGCAGCGGTTTAGGGGTTAATACATTTATTAGAGTTGCAGCCGAGTCCAGGAGCGGCGGTATAGGGGGTAAGCAGTATAGTATAGTGTGGGTGTTTAGTGACAGGGTAACAATAAAGCTGTAAAAAAGCCCAAGAGCAGCGAGATCGATGACTGTTAGTTAACAACAGTCCACTGCTCATCGCACCATACTTGGTGCGCAGCTTTTTGACAGCTTTTTTTATAATTTTGGAGAACGTATTCAGGTCCGCGACAGCGATGTTGGGTGACCTTAGGCGAGCGTATTGGTGCCGTCGAATGCAAGTAAGTTGACGGCTTGAGAAATAGATGCCAAGATGTGTGAAAGCAGGAGTTGGTTAGACAATATGTTATAACTTTTGTACAATTGCTAGGGTTTAGTGGTATAACCTAAACGATAGCAACTACCTGCATTTTCATTATTGGTCCTGCATGTTATAAGAGAGTTGTTTCTGCCTGTCTCCACAAGTACTGCTTTTCTTTTACTTTTCTTTACTTAAAGAATAACCTGAAATAGTGCAAAATGTTAATTACAATATTTTATTACCTGTGGGGAAGAATCTAGCACTCATTAGTTAGTTAGTCCTGATTCGTATTATGGGAACATTTCCAACAGCCCTAAATCTTCGCTCAATAACATTAGTTAGTAAAAATCAGAGACAAATATGCTATGGGCTACACAGAGGCTCAGTTTTCTAGTTATAGTTCGCTCCATATACCTTTCACTTTATAAGCTAAGAGTTATATTCTGCAAGGTTAATCCTTACCCTGAACTAGTATATTTCCTAGAGACGGTTGCATTTATTTTTTAACTTGCTAAAGTTTGGATTATGTTTTCTTTTTGACTCACATGCATAACCGGAGCTAGTCTGTGTTTGTGTTACATTAAGTTACCATAATAGCCTCACAAGTATTATTATGATATGTTTAGAGGTCTGTGATGGATAGGAACGTTAACTAGCTTACAGTTTTAAAGGTATGAGCAGGAGTTTATTAAGTTATTGCACCACTGCCTAGACCTGAAAAGAGACAATTTCATGGTTAGGATATACCCATATGTTCACTATTTAAATTTTAGGTATAGTGCAATGGACACTAATATGATTTAAAATACACAGGTATATAGCACCTCCTATCAATTAATGTGTGGGGATTACTGATAGCTTCATGTTGCACATCCCTTAATATGTTTTTCCTACTTATAGAAAGGTCAAGCATGCATGCTTCCCCATATGATAGCACCTAAACAATATTACTTCAGAGTGTGAATATTTTCAGATAGGGTTATTTTGCAGTTTTACATGCATATATCATTTACAAAATGTACTTATCCCTTTTAGGTAACTAGCTTGTTATATATTTGACAAACATCTTTTTTTTAGATGAAAACAAAAAGTAATATATAAAAAGTGAAGGCGCCTAGATATGATGCACACAAATAAAGTGTACAAAAATGCACATGTAGAAATTTTTTATATATCTCAATATCCTTTGCTCTTTATATGGGATGGAACAGTGTCTAAGGCAAAGGAATTTGTAACATCCCTTAACACCAACAATATGGGCTTAACATTTACCTCTAATATTTCAAAGGAACAAATTGAATTTTTGGATCTTATATTATATTGGGATCCAAAAGGGTCCATCTTAACTAAGACATTTTTCAAAACTGTGGATACGAACAGTTATTTGAATTTTAAAAGTAATCACTACAAACCGTGGAAAGAAAATATTCCATTCAATCAATTCTGCAGAATACGCAGAAATTGTACTGAAATGTCTGTGTTTGATGAACAATCACAAATATTAAAAGAGAGGTTTCTTGCAAGAGAGTATCCACCAAAACTTATAGAATTAGGCTATCAAAAAGCTAGAAATAAAGTAAGATCAGATTTGTTCAATTCTAAGAAAAAGGACAAATATGAAAAAACATGGAACTCGGAAGAGGAAAGGTTACTTTATAATTCCAAAAATAATAATCATCCTCGATTCATTACTAGGTATAATAATAATCATCATTTAATCAAGAATATTCTACAGAAATACTGGTTCATTTTAAAAAATGATCCAGTTTTGAAACAAATTTTGGATGATACCCCTATATGCACCTTTAGAAGAGCACAGACACTTAAAAATAAGTTGGCACCAAGTAAGATTTTAATGAAAAAGCGCACAAATAGGATGGTAAATAAATCTAATACTAATTCTTTTTTAAACACTAAGATAGGTTTTTTTAAATGTGGGAAAAATAATTGTGGCCTTTGTAGCTATACGATGGGGAGTGTTACTGAATTTAAGTCCTCTGTCACCAATGAAAAATTTAGTGTTTCTTCACACTTCACGTGTGATTCAACATTTGTGGTGTATTTGCTACAATGCAAGTGTGGGGTTCAGTATGTTGGGAGAACCTCAAGACCCATCAAAAAAAGATGGGGGGAGCACACGAGAAATGTAAAGAAAGAATTGGTAAATCATAGTGTTCCTCGCCATAAGGGCATGTGCCATCCGGGAGAAAGCGATATATTTAATATTCTCCCTATAGAACATGTAGCTTAAATTAAAAACTTTGAAACCCCACGGTCTAAATGAAAACATTGACATGGCAGCTTTTAATTGAATTATATTTAGTTACCACTATATAGTTTGATTTTATTCTTTTGAAAATTGTTTTTATGTGGATATTTGGTATTTTTATATTTTTATATAGTTTTGTGTTTATGTGTATATTTATGCATTTATTAGTTATAGTATATCACATAAGTGCATGTAGTTGTGACTTATCAGATGATCCCTGAGCTGGCATAACCCTTATACTTCATCTCAAAAAAATTTTTTTATATTTTTATATATTTTTTCGTATCATCGTGTATCCATCGAGTGATACTTATCTTACATTGTAATACATATTACTGTGGGGTGTTACCTTGTATCTCTCGGCATCAATATACTTTATATTTACCATTAGATATAGAGCTAGGATTTTTCCCTAAGGACTCAAATTGCACTATATATAGAGGCAGTTTTATGCTTTTAAGAAATCATTATGGATATATTTTGTGATAGTACAATTGATCACATAATATTAAACCCATTCCAGTAAGGAATCTTTAGCGCCCTCTTTGGGGTAGTTTACGGGGACTTTATCCTGTAGTAAACACCCAGTGTATTACCGAGCAGTGCCTTTTATTAATGTATTTTAGCAATGACGGCGTATTTTAGTTAATGATCGCAGCCGTGCTTCTCAGTGACGCCATTTGAGTGACAGGTAACACTCGTAGTAGGGGCTGGTACTACACGCCCATTGTTTGGTCCTATCAAAGTGTTTGCCGGCTCAGATTCACATCTCATTGGTTAACAGCTTTTAATGGGCATGCGCATTGAAAACTTGTGAACGCCGAGATTGGTTTTAAATAGTGTGATGACTGTTAGTTTTATACACCTGATGAAACGGTTGTTGTGACCGGGAAACGCGTAGTGTATTAGGTTTTAATAAACTTATATGTTATATTTTAACCTATCTGTCATCACGCTTGTTTTTACCTTTGCTTTTATTAGCTGTTCTGACTTTTAACCAGCTTTCAGCTCTATATAAGCTGTATTTTTGCCCCGAGTGGATATTCATACCAATACTGGTCTCATTTCCGACCCCAGTACATGTGGGGGGAATTCGAATTTTACCCTTTGGCCATCGGATCGTGAGGATAAGCTCGCTGGACAGCTTTTAATAGTTCAGCCTGCACCTGTGGCACTTCTCAAGTGCTCATAATCTAGTAAGTGATCCTGTATCGTTTTGTGGGGGTCCCATACACCTACGATCTCACACTATTGTGGCGCCTCCTTTTTTTTTCTCTCCCTTTTTTTTAGATGCCCTATGCTTTGAGCTCTATAGTTAATGACATAGTGGGGCCTAGTTATCAAGCCGTCAATCTCAAAGACGCTGGAATTCCGCAGCGTATTTGTGGCGAGGCTGATTCGCCTTAGTTATCAAAGGCTAGAGACCGGCAAAAGTAGAATTTTGTGATGTAAACTTCGATCCGCCGGACTCATTCCGACACAGATCGATTCTTACGTCCCTCCAGATGTTCCGCACACAAGTTCAGCACAATCTGACTACTTTTGCTAGTTATCAAAAAACTAGCAGGTACGCTCGGCACTTTTCTGGCCCAGCGTACCTGGTTTTCAAACCACCACCCTGGAGGCGGCGGATCCCATAGGAATCAATGGGAGTCTGACCATAGCAAAAGTACAAGTTTGCTGCTGACAGACATCCCATTGATTCCTATGGGGGCTGTCTACACCTAACACCCTAACATGTACCCCGAGTCTAAACACCACTAATCTGTCCCCCCTACACCGCCGCAACTAAATAAAGTTATTACCCCCTAAACCGCCGCTCCCTGACCCGCCGCAAGCTACTCTATACATATTAACCCCTAAACTGCCGCTCCCTGACCCCGCCGCAACTATAAGAAATGTATTAACCCCTAAACCGCCGCTCCCGGAGCCCACCGCCACCTACATTATACCTATTAACCCCTATCCTGCCCCCCCTATACCGCCGCCCTCTATAATAAAGTTATTAACCCCTATCCTGCCGATCCTGCACCTCGCCGCAACTAAATAAATAGTTTAACCCCTAAACCGCCGCTCCCGGACCCTGCCGCAACCTATATTAAATTTATTAACCCCTAATCTGCCCCCCTACACCGTCGCCACCTATAATACATTTATTAACCCCTATCCTGCCCCCCACTACACCGCCGCCACTGTAATAAATTTATTAACCCCTAAACCTAAGTCTAACACTAACCCTAACACCCCCTAACTTAAATATTAATTAAATAAATCTAAATAATGTTTCTATTATGAACTAAATTAATCCTATTTAAAACTAAATACTTACCTTTAAAATAAACCCTAATATAGCTACAATATAAATAATAATTTTATTGTAGCTATCTTAGGATTTATTTTTATTTTACAGGCATCTTTCAATTTATTTTAACTAGGTACAATAGCTATTAAAAAGTTATTTACTATTTAATAGCTTACCTAGCTAAAATAAAGAGAAATTTACCTGTAAAATAAAAACTAACCTAAGTTACAATTACACCTAACACTACACTATACTTTAATAAATTATTCCTGTTTAAAACTAAATACTTACCTGTAAAATAAACCCTAAGATAGCTAAAATGTAATTAATAATTACATTGTAGCTATTTTAGGAATTATATTTATTTTACAGGTAACTTTGTATTTATTTTAGATAGTTAGAATAGTTATTAAATAGTTATTAACTATTTAATAACTACCTAGCTAAAAGAAATCTAAAATTACCTGTAAAATAAATCCTAACCTAAGTTACAATTAAACCTAACACTACACTATCATTAAATAACTTAAATAAATTAACTACAAATAACTACAATTAAATACAATTACATAAACTAACTAAAGCACAAAAAATAAAAAAATAGGTTACAAACATTTAAAAAATATTACAACAATTTTAAGCTACTTACACCTAATCTAAGCCCCCTAATAAAATAACAAACCCCCCAAAATAAAAAATGCCCTACCCTATTCTAAATTAAAAAAAGTTCAAAGCTCTTTTACCTTACCAGCCCTTAAAAGGGCCTTTTGTGGGGCATGCCCCAAAGAATTCAGCTCTTTTGCCTGTAAAAGAAAAATACAACCCCCCCAACATTAAAACCCACCACCCACATACCCCTAATCTAACCCAAACCCCCCTTAAAATAACCTAACACTAATCCCCTGAAGATCATCGCCATCTTGGATGTCGTCCCTTAAAGGAGCCTTCATTCTTCAGTAGTCCGTCGGTAAAGAAGGATGTTCCGCGTCGGCGGGATGAAGATTGAAGACCCTGCTTGGAAGATGACATCGCCCGGATAGAAGACTTCTTCAGCGCCTCTTGGAAGATGACATTGCCCGGATGGAAGACTTCTTCAGCGCCGACTGGAGGGTCACTTCATCGGATGGAAGATTTCTTCAGCGCCCCTTGGAGGATAACGTCTGCCTCTCCGGATCTCCTCTTCGGTTCAATCGCTGCTCGGCTGAGTGAAGACGTCTCAAGGTAGGATGATCTTCAGGGGATTAGTGTTAGGTTATTTTAAGGGGGGTTTGGGTTAGATTAGGGGTATGTGGGTTTTAATGTTGGGGGGGTTGTATTTTTCTTTTACAGGCAAAAGAGCTGAATTCTTTTGGGCGTGCCCCACAAAAGGCCATTTTAAGGGCTGGTAAGGTAAAAGAGTTTTGAACTTTTTTAATTTAGAATAGGGTAGGGCATTTTTTTATTTTGGGGGTTTGTTATTTTATTAGGGGGCTTAGATTAGGTGTAAGTAGCTTAAAATTGATGTAATATTTTTAAAATGTTTGCAACTTATTTTTTTTATTTTTTGTAACTTAGCTTTTTTTATTTTTTGTACTTTAGTTAGTTTATGTAATTGTATTTAATTGTAGTTACTTGTAGTTAATTTATTAATTTATTTAATGATAGTGTAGTGTTAGGTTTAATTGTAACTTAGGTTAGGATTTATTTTACAGGTAATTTTGTATTTCTTTTAGCTAAGTAGTTATTAAATAGTTAATAACTATTTAATAACTATTCTAACTAGCTAAAATAAATACAAAGTTACCTGTAAAATAAATATAAATCCTAAGATAGCTACAATGTAATTATTAATTACATTGTAGCTATCTTAGGGTTTATTTTACAGGTAAGTATTTAGTTTTAAATAGGAATAATTTATTTAAGTATAGTGTAGTGTTAGGTGTAATTGTAACTTAGGTTAGTTTTTATTTTACAGGTTAATTTCTCTTTATTTTAGCTAGGTAAGCTATTAAATAGTTAATAACTATTTAATAGCTATTGTACCTAGTTAAAATAAATTGAAATTTGCCTGTAAAATAAAAATAAATCCTAAGATAGCTACAATATAATTATTATTTATATTGTAGCTATATTAGGGTTTATTTTAAAGGTAAGTATTTAGTTTTAAATAGGATTAATTTAGTTCATAATAGAAATATTATTTAGATTTATTTAATTAATATTTAAGTTAGGGGGTGCTAGGGTTAGTGTTAGACTTAGGTTTAGGGGTTAATAATTTTATTACAGTGGCGGCGGTGTAGTGGGGGGCAGGATAGGGGTTAATAAATGTATTATAGGTGGAGACGGTGTAGGGGGGGCAGGATAGGGGTTAATAAATTTATTATAGGTGGCGACGGTGTAGTGGGGGGCAGGATAGGTGTTTATAAATGTATTATAGGTGGCGACGGTGTAGGGGGGAGGATAGGGGTTAATAAATTTAATATAGGTTACAGTGGGGTCAGGGAGCGGCGGTTTAGGGGTTAAACTATTTATTTAGTTGTGGCGAGGTGCGGTATCAGCAGGATAGGGGTTAATAACTTTATTATAGAGGGCGACGGTATAGGGGGGGCAGGATAGGGGTTACTAGGTATAATGTAGGTGGCAGCGGTGTCCGGGAGCGGCGGTTTAGGGGTTAATACATTTATAAGAGTTGCGGCGGGCTCTAGGAGTGGCGGTTTAGGGGTTAATACATTTATAAGAGTTGTAGAGGGGTCTAGGAGTGGCGGTTTAGGGGTTAGTAACTTTATTGAGTTGCGGGGGGCTCCGGGGGCGCCGGTATAGGGGGTAGAACAGTGTAGTTTAGTGTGGGTGCTTAGTGACAGGCTAGCAGTAAAGCTGTAAAAAAGCCGAAGAGCAACGAGATCGGATGAGTGATAACTCTCACAGTCCGCTGCTCATCGCCCCATACTTGGTGCGCGGCTTTTTGACAGCTTTTTTGATAACTTAGGCAAATTTTTGCGGGTCCGTGCCGGCGATCTGAGGCGAGCTTAGGCGGGCGTATTTGGCCGGCGAAGGCAGGAAAAGAAGACACGTTGATAACTACCCCCCAGTGACTCATAAGCCATACTCTACTTTGAGTCTCACTATTGCTACAGGTCTACACATAAGAGCATTTCTATACAGTATGCTACTTCCATGTTAGAGAGCTACTTTTTTATACCAACAACATGACCCTCACTCACTTCCTTCACCATATTGCTCCGTCATCTTAGGGGTTTATTTTTTAAATCAATCACACCATTTGACTCAAATTAGTGCTGAACTCCATGAAGATTTTACATATTTCTGACGTATTCAGTACTATCCATATAACCCTTTAAGCTTAGACTCATTAGCCTATGTTTTTTCTATCACATCACAATCTAATTGTCTTAAAAGCTTTTCTCTATATTTTACCTATTATTATCCTAATACTGACTGACCCTGAGCAGAGGTAAAGAAAGTCACACCCTTTATACCAGAGTCCTGATATACACATTATAAAAGTCTATAGCTAGGACCTCATTCAGGGTAATCTCACAGGTACCATACTTATCTCTCAGGTAGGTTATATATGTTTTTCTGCACAGGATCTTAGGAGAGTTACATTGTTTTATACAGTACCCTATATTATCTACCAAACTACAGTGATGTTACTGTTCACATAGTTAGATAGATATATCTACCACCCCTACTGGGATTTGGGTCCTAGTTCTAGAATATTATACTCATGCTTTTCTGTATGAGTATAATGTGTTAAATTTGACACGAACGGCCCTGAAAGACCTCAGCACTTTGCAATCTCTCTATACTAGTAAGTTTATACCCTACTGTTTCTTTCCTCTATAAGGCAACTGTAGCCCAGACTAGATAGTATATCTGGAATTATAATAATATGTAGCATCTTAAAGGGACACTCAGGTTAAATTAAATTTTCATGATTCAGATACAGCATGTAATTTTAAACAACTTTCCAATTTACTTCCATTAAAAAAAATGTGCACAGTCTTTAATATTTACACTTTTTGAGTCACCAGATCCTACTGAGAATGTGCAAGAATTCACAGACTATACGTATATGCATTTGTGATTGGCTGATTGCTATCACATGGTACAAGGGGAGTGGAAATATACATAACTTTGAAATTTGTTATAAAAAATCTACTACTCATTTGAAGTTCAGACTAAGTGCTATTGCATTGTCTTGTTATCTTGCATTTGTTGATTATGCAAATCTAATGTGTTGACTGGTCCTTTAACTTTCCACTCCCTGGTTTATTCACTTGACTTCTCAAACAGGGATATAAAATGGTGCATATAACAGATTATCGCAGATGATAGTAGGATGAGACTTTTTTCATACTTTAGCTTCGGCAAAATCTGACAGGTTTGCCCTAGCTTCCATAATATATCTCTACCATATTGGCCCGTCCCCCCAACTTACTCCACCCTCTAATTAAAAGTGGCTCTTGCCCACTGACTCACCCCATCTACCACTTAAACCATATTACTACCCATTTCAACATATAGGTACGCTTGCCATATATTTAACCCTTGGGTTCTTGTACATTTGAGGTGACTGATCACCCTTAACCCTCAAGACATCTATATTCCACATGCCTCAATAATAGATTCTCTAAATCTAAACACCTATACCATAGTTTAACCCGCTATACCATGTAGTATAGGGTTCACAGAAAAATAGGTTTCTAATATCTTTGCACAGGTTACTTCTCATTGTTTTAACTATTACTCTACTACTAGTTAACATTAGATACTGATGGAAAAAAATCTATATTTGTTGTTGTATACTTCTAATGTGACATGATATTATGTAATTAACCTGTGTAGATTGGTTATTGACTGTTACATTTTCTTCCAACCTCAATAAAAAAATGTATTAAAAAAAAAAAAGTTACCTTGCTTTGAGCTCTGCCCGGACTTTCCTTCTTTCCTATACACAGTAAATCCAAACTTTGCTGTTTCTGGGCTTCCAGCATCTACCTTCAAATGGTAAAGGAGCACAATTGGTGTTCCGCTACCATATGAAGGCAGATTGCCAGATGGGTACAGACAGTGACATGGTCTGTGTCACTGTCTGTAATTATCTTCATTGGATCCAGTGGAAGGTGTGGGAGGGAAAGTGGGAGGCGGGTGGGCAGTCCAGTATCAGGGGGGGGGGGGAGGGAGGCAGAGGGAGTGGAAGTAGCCCTACAGAAAATAATAAAATATTTTGAATAGAGAGGGTGGTATGGGGCTCAGGACTACAGAAAACCATTGGGATTTTAAAAAATCTGTAAATTGGGTACTGGCAGACAGTATAGTTTTTAAAGGTAAATAAATGCTAAATGCTGTCTGTTTAAATGCTAAAAACTGCAAGTATTACAAGTTGAAAGTAAAAGGTTTGTGCACAAATGCTAACCCAAAGCACACAAAAAGCTAAACTTCAAATATCGAGAACGCATTCAAGTATTCCACCATAGACTTATTCCCCCAACAGAGTGAAAAAAGTGTGGGGGGAAATAACACTCTTACTTGCGGACAAAGCGTTTACTCAAGTGCGCTAACCTGACATGAGTATATTAATATTTCACATTCCAAGGATCTTCACATTACGGAAAATGTTCTATTTATTTTTAAATACATTTATATATATTACTAAATTACAAGTGAGGAGCAATATTTTTGGGCAAGTGATATCATGTTTTGAGATCTCAGTTGTTAGGGAAAAAAAAGCTGCCAAAGTACTACAAATAACCTAGAGATACATACAGATACATTGTTAAAAATGTATTTTTACATGTGTGTGTGTGTATGTATATATATATATATATATATATATATACATATTTTTTTTTATATATATATATATATATATATATATATATACATATTTTTATATATATATATATATATATATATATATATAAAAGCAAAGTCCTGTATAGGCATGCACAACGTATTTAAATAGCAACTGCCAGGGTGCAATGTCAAAAAATATTTACTCAGCAAAAAAGGCAGCACTCACTGGTCTTGTTGTATAAAAAATAACTTTTAATGATACAAAAACTTGTTAAAACGTTGGAATATACATGACGTTTCGATGCCTAACTGGCATCTTTTTCAAATGTCCCGAAAGGTAAAAAAAGTGAATCCGAATTGGCAACACCAGCTATGTGGTGTTCCCCATGAGAGCATAAAGAATACTGGCTATGTGATTCATATATACAGCTGTTAGTGCTTGACATCGAGGCTGTGCTCAAATGGTGCTGTTCCCACCCACAAAACTTCTCATGTATTAAGCCGTTGTGTATATTGCCGCATGGCTAATTTGCATAATTGTGGGAGTTCCTTTGTTAGCGTGTTGCAGCCAATCAGCTGACGTCGATTTACAGCGTCATCAACTACGCCCACTTGTCACCGCCAGAATCAGAATCACCCAGTTAGAACTCCACTGTACTGTGTCTCGTGATGACCAATGCTTCTAGGTACAACAATACCGTATACTTCACAGGGAATCGCATCACATAGTAATCAACTGCCATATTTGTGAGAACACCCACGGCTCCATCCGAGAGAGCCAGCATCTATTCAAAAACTTCCAGTCCTGCAATGTAATACACATTTGCTCCTTATCGTAGTCACAAATGCCCCACCTCTTGTGGGTACATCTCCGGTACTGTGTCATTTTTGAGGACAATTTCCAATCCAAAAATGTGACTGTAGGGTGTAATACACATTTGATCTTGATGTGTTATGACTCACAAATGTCCCACATATTGCGGGTACACCACTGACAGATCACTGTGGCTCCCATCAAAAGTTAGCAAATAAAGTTAGTCTTCCACAGAATACACAATGTGGTAGCAGCATGTGGGAGGTGATGTTACTTGTAGTTAAAAATACATAGCTAGTATACAGCAACACATAAGCCAGAGAGCAAAAGTGGAGAAAAATAGAAAAAGTAGAAAAAAGTTAAAAGCATAGTAGGAGCTGGGTCCATGAGCAAGTCCCATATCCTATAATTGTACAATAATCCCACTGTAGAGATGATAACACTGGTACTAGAATGGGAATACATTATCCAATGAATGGCCCAAAGTCCAATTTTATGTTGAGACCCATAGGGGACACTGTATCCAACATGTAGATCCACCTGGACTCCAATCTTAATAACATTTTATTTCGGTCCCCCCCCCCCTCTTAGGGGCAGGTAGGTGATCAGTGATCATGCATTGTAAGCTAGAAATGCTGTGTTTATATGTGGCAAAGTGCTTGGCAACTGGGAGGTCTGATGTTCCTTCTCTCAGCGCCTCCCTGATAGAACACCCATGATTATTTATTCTTTCTTTGAACGGGGTGGTCGTTTTCCCTACATAGACTAGAGATCAGGGGCAAAACAACAGGTAAATGACAAATGAGCTGTTGCAGGTTAGCCGGTGATGAATAGTATATCTCTTATTCTTATGTGGATGTTGAAAAGAGTCACCAGTTTGCATTGCATTGCAGTTAACACAATCACCACATTTATAACACCCATTTTTACGAGATTTCAGCCATGTATCCACTTGAGGTAAACTTTTAGGGTCATTCTTTACAAGTAGATCCTTTAAACTTCTAGCCCGTCTATATACCACTCTTGGTGTTTGTGATTTCCACGATGCTAGACCTTTATCCATTTCAGGTAGGTCCCATCTTTTATGGACTGAGTCTTTTATAGTCTCATGTAGTGGGGAAAATGTGGTGATGAAATGTAACATTTCTGCAGTCACATGGTTGCTTGCTTTGGTCTTTAGAAGTAATTCTTGATTGCAATTTGGAGTTTCTGTCTTGCCATAACTATGTCCTTTTTGTCATAGTGCCTTGCCTCAAGTTTCTGAAAAATAGCATCTAGTTGTTCCATACAGATTTCTGGTTCAGAAAAATTTCTAATGACTCGCGTGAGTTGAGAGGAGATAATGCCTAACTTCTGATGTCGGGGGTGGTAGCTGGAGGCTAGTAGTAAAGAATTTCTATCAGTGCTCTTAGTGTATAAAGATGTACCAAATCTGATATGTTGTTCTGTCCTAACTTTAAATATGTTAAGGTCAAGGAAATGTATTTGTTCATGGTCATATTCCATTTTGAATCTGATCGGAGTATCAATCCGGTTTAAATGTTCCACCCATAGTTTCAAATCTGCTGTATTACCATGCCAAATTAGAAATAAATCATCTATGTATCTGGTATACATCAGAATATTAGGATGAGTATAAGGTAGCATAATGTAACATTCATACCAAAGCATGAAAATATTTGCATAGACAAGGGCCATGTTCAAGCCCATGGCTGTCCCTGCTATCTGCAAATAAAATTTATTGTCAAAGGAAAAGTAGTTTTTAGTTAGACAGTGTTCCATTAGTTCCAAAAGGAACTCCAATGGAGGACCATTATAATGAGGATTCCCCGCGAACATGGACCGGACAGCCTCCAGGCCATCCAAATGAGGGATGACAGTATAGAGGCTGTCAACATCCATGGTCACAAGGATATCCCCGTCTGACAGTGTTTGAAAGGCATGTAACTTTCGTATCATGGCAGTGGAGTCCTGTAAGTATGATTTAGAGTTGGTAACTATGGGTTGGAGATGATAATCAATGTATTTTTCTAATCCAGAGCAAATAGAGTCTCTGGCCGACACAATTGGTCATCCAGGTGGGTGTATAAGTGATTTGTGGATTTTGGGTACTAAATATAATATGGGAGTTTTGGGATAATCTATAGAAAGAAAATCCCCCTCTTATGTGTTTAGAAAGCCCATATTTAATCCAAAATCAATAGTTTTATCAACCAATTTTTTGAAAGACAAGGTAGGATTGAAAGACAATTTTTTATAAGTTGAGGTATCAGAAAGTTGACGCTGTGCCTCAAGTTTATAATCCTCAAAATTTTGAATCACGATAGCACCCCTCTTGTCAGCAGGGTGTATGGTGATTGTGGGGTCACGCATCAGAGTGTCAAGGGCCACTTGTTCAGCTTTAGTGATATTTGGGTAGAAGGATTTAATATTCTTTTTACAGTCTGTCCTAACCATCCTACTAAAGCTGCGTATAGAGGAATTCATAGTCAGTGGGTCAAAATTAGATGCTTTTTTAAATTTATGGTTATAGTCAGTCTTAGTCTGGTCTTTAAAGAATTCTTTGATGTTTAACTGCCTTTGAAAACAATAGATGTCAACTTCAGTCTGGAAATTATCAGGTTTAGGTGTAGGGATGAAAGATAGACCTCTATTGAGTACTTTATTCTCATCAGCCTATAAAGGTCTAATGCTCAAATTGTATACTATATTGGTTTCTTGTGGGTAACTTTTCTTTTTGTTCCCCCCTCGTCTGATATGCCTCCTTCCGAGTTTTTTGACTGACTATGTGTGAAAGTATTTTTATTTGCAGATCTAGTAGTGACGGATCCCCCTTGTGATTGTGTGGACCCTGTTTTTGCGCTAGTAGAGTTGCTGTCACTACCTGAACTCTCACAGCTACTGGTGTCAATAGAGTCAACAGTATTCTTAATAGCTCTTATATAAGTGCGTCGTCTAGGGTTATGTTCCCTGCGTCTGTCATCATTACCATAAAGCCATTTATATATCCTTTTTTCTCTATAGTCAGTTTCTACTGTGGATCATTTTCTGTTTTTAAAGGCTAATAGATCACTATTGTATTTTTTTATTAGTGTATCCAACTTAGTGATCCAATTCTCGGTTTTATCGACAATCAGTACCTGATAGCTTTCAGTTTTAATTACTTCAATCTCTATCTTAATTTTGTCCTCCAAGCGAGAGACTTTCTGTACAGTAAGCAAAATTAAATCATAGAATCATTTGTTTAAGATACAGCACCATTTTCTACAAAATTCATGGTTGGTTCTTCCTAGTGTAGGTACATTAGTAATTCTAAAGCCCCTTGGAATTAGTTTGTTCTTATAGTAATTTGATAAATAAACATCATGCAAATTATAGTAAATTTTACGTTTGTTTAAGTTCAGAAGTTTATGATAAATATCAATAGGGATATCTCCCCTCAACTCACGCAAGTCAGTAGTATTTAGAATCCGGGCAGCATCGTCATCCTTGAACATCAAAGTGTCCGTATTTACCAGATCATCATCTGTCCATTGAATAATTCCACCTAGGGGGGAGTGACTATGTGCACCAGCTTCCATGTAGAAAAAATAGTAGAAGAATATTGGAAAAATAGTTGCTAAAAACAACAGCTCAAAAGAGAGATTGAGGCTGTAAAAAATTGCTGTCCACACTCCAGTGTGTCTTCAGAAAACATACTTGGTAATTTTCATAACAAATATGGAATATTATCAAAAGATAGTGCAGCAAGTAGTTGGGTGCAAATTCCTAAAAATATATGAAAGCAAATTCCTGTATAGGAATGCACACCGTATTTAAATAGCAACTGCCAGGGTGCAATGTCAAAAAATATTTACTCAGCAAAAAAGGCAGCACCCACTGGACTTGTTGTATAAAAAATAACTTTTAATGATACAAAAACTTGTTAAAATGTTGGGATATACATGACGTTTTGATGCCTAACTGGCATCTTTTTCAAATGTTTCAAAAGGTAAAAAAAGTGAATCTGAATTGGCAACACCAGCTATGTGGTGTTCCCCATGAGAGCATAAAGAATACTGGCTATGTGTGCTTCATATACACTATCATATGGGGATATCCTCATGACCATGGATGTTGACAGCCTCTATACTGTTATCCCTCATTTGGATGCCCTGGAGGATGTCCGGTCCATGGTCGCGGGGAATCCTCATTATAATGGTCCTCCATTGGAGTTCCTTTTGGAACTAATGGAACACTATCTAACTAAAAACTACTTTTCCTTTGACAATAAATTTTATTTGCAGATAGCAGGGACTGCCATGGGCTCGAACATGGCCCCTGTCTATGCAAATATTTTCATGCTTTGGTATGAATGTTACATTATGCTACCTTATACTCATCCTAATATTCTGATGTATACCAGATACATAGATGATTTATTTCTAATTTGGCATGGTAATACAGCAGATTTGAAACTATGGGTGGAACAGTTAAACCAAATTGATACTGCGATCCGAATGGAATATGACCATGAACAAATACATTTCCTTGACCTTAACATATTTAAAGTTAGGACAGAACAACATATCAGATTTGGTACATCTTTATACACTAAGAGCACTGATAGAAATTCTTTACTACTAGCCTCCAGCTACCACCCCCGACATCAGAAGTTAGGCATTATCTCCTCTCAACTTACGCGAGTCATTAGAAATAATTCCAAACCAGAAATCTGTATGGAACAACTAGATGCTATGTGTCAGAAACTTGAGGCAAGGCACTATCACAAAAAGGACATAGTTATGGCAAGACAGAAACTCCAAAATTGCAATCAAGAATTACTTCTAAAGACCAAAGCAAGTAACCATGTGACTGCAGAAAGGTTAAATTTCATCACCACATTTTCCCCACTACATGATACTATAAAAGACTCAGTTCATAAAAGATGGGACCTACTTGAAATGGATAAAGGTCTAGCATCGTGGAAATCACAAACACCAAGAGTGGTATATAGACAGGCTAGAAGTTTAAAGGATCTACTTGTAAAGAATGACCCTAAAAGTTTACCTCAAGTGGACACATGGCTGAAATCTCGTAAAAATAGGTGTTATAAATGTGGTGATTGTGTTAACTGCAATGCAATGCAAACTGGTGACTCTTTTCAACATCCACATAAGAATAAGAGATATACTATTCGTCACTGGCTAAACTGCAACAGCTCATTTGTCATTTACCTGTTGTTTTGTCCCTGTTCTCTAGTCTATGTAGGGAAAACGACCACCCCGTTCAAAGACAGAATGGCTAATCATAGGTGTTCCATCAGGGAGGCGCTGAGAGAAGGAACATCAGACCTCCCAGTTGCCAGGCACTTTGCCACATATAAACACAGCATTTCCAGTTTACGATGCATGATCATTGATCACCTACCTGCCCCTAAGAGGGGGGGGACCGAAATAAAATGTTATTAAGATTGGAGTCCAGGTGGATCTACATGTTGGATACAGTGTCTCCTAAGGGTCTCAACATAAAATTGGATTTTGGGCCATTCATTGGATAATATATTCCCATTCTAGTGCCAGTGTTATCATCTCTACTGTGGGATTATTGTACAATTATACGATATGGGACTTGCTCATGGACCCAGCTCCTACTATGCTTTTAACTTTTTTCTACTTTTTCTCCACTTTTGCTCTCTTGCTTATGTGTTGCTGTATACTAGCTATGTATTTTTAACTACAAGTAACTTCACCCTCCACATGCTGCTGCCACATTGTGTATTCCTTGGAAGACTAACTTTATTTGCTAACTTTTGATGGGAGCCACAGTGGTGTACCCGCAATATGTACACGCGTAGCTAACGCACCCCTTTGGCCGCAGAACTCTAAATCTAGCCGTTTATTTGCGAACTTTTGATGGGAGCCACAGTGATCTGTCAATGATGTACCCGCAATATGTGGGACATTTGTGAGTCATAACACATCAAGTTTAAATGTGTATTACACCCTACAGTCACATTTTTGGATTGGAAATTGTCCTCAAAAATGACACAGTACAGGAGATGTACCCACAAGAGGTGGGGCATTTGTGACTACGATAAGGAGCAAATGTGTATTACATTGCAGGACTGGAAGTTTTTGAATAGATGCTGCCTCTCTCGGATGGAGCCGTGGGTGTTCTCACAAATATGGCAGTTGATGACTATGTGATGCGATTCCCTGTGAAGTATACGGTATTGTTGTACCTAGAAGCATTGGTCATCACGAGACACAGTACAGCGGAGTTCTAACTGGGCGATTCTGATTCCGGCGGTGACAAGTGGGCGTAGTTGATGACGCTGTAAATCAAAGTCAGCTAATTGGTAGCGACACGCTAACAAAGGAACTCCCACAATTATGCAAATTAGCCATGCAGCAATATACACAACGGCCTAATACATGAGAAGTTTTGTGGGTGGGAACAGCACCATTTGAGCACAGCCTCGATGTCAAGCACTAACAGCTGTATATATGAAGCACACATAGCCAGTATTCTTTATGCTCTCATGGGGAACACCACATAGCTTGTGTTGCCAATTCGGATTCACTTTTTTTACCTTTTGGTACATTTGAAAAAGATGCCAGTTAGGCATCAAAACATCATGTATATCCCAAAGTTTTAACAAGTTTTTGTATCATTAAAAGTTATTTTTTATACAACAAGACCAGTGAGTGCTGCTTTTTTGCTGAGTAAATATTTTTTGACATTGCACCCTGGCAGTTGCTATTTAAATACGGTGTGCATTCCTATACAGGACTTTGCTTTCATATATTTTTAGGAATTTGCACCCAACTACTTGCTGCAATTTTCTTTTGATAATATTCCATATTTTTTATGAAAATCACCAAGTATGTTTTCTGAAGACACACAGGAGTGTGGATTTCGTTCTTTGTGACAGCAATTTTTTACAGCCTCAATCTCTCTTTTTAGCTGTTGTTTTTTAGCAACTATTTTTCTAATATTCTTGTACAATTTTTTCTACATGGAAGCTGGTGCACATAGTCACTCCCCCTTAGGTGGCATTATTCAACGGACAGATGATGATCTGGTAAATACGGACACTTTGATGTTCACGGATGACGATGCTGCCCGGATTCTAAATACTACTGACTTGCCTGAGTTGAGGGGAGATATCCCTATTGATATTTATCATAAACTTCTGAACTTAAACAAACGTAAAATTGACTATAATTTGCATGATGTTTATTTATCAAATTACTATAAGAACAAACTAATTCCAAGGGGCTTTAGAATTACTAATGTACCTACACTAGGAAGAACCAACCCTGAATTTTGTAGAAAATGGTGCTGTATCTTAAACAAATGCTCCTATGATTTAGTTTTG
The DNA here is from genome assembly GCF_027579735.1 of Bombina bombina. Classification (NCBI taxonomy): domain Eukaryota; kingdom Metazoa; phylum Chordata; class Amphibia; order Anura; family Bombinatoridae; genus Bombina; species Bombina bombina. Next base: position 251,846,422 of record NC_069500.1, read on the forward strand.
CTTACTGTACAGGAAGTCTCTCGCTTGGAGGCCAAAATTAAGATAGAGATTGAAGTAATCAAAACTGAAAGCTATAAGGTACTGATTCACGATAAAACCGAGAATTGGATCACTAAGTTGGATACACTAATAAAAAATTACAATAGTGATCTATTAGCCTTTAAAAAAAGAAAATTATCCACAGTAGAAACCGACTATAGAGAGAAAAGGATATATAAATGGCATTATGGTAATGATGACAGACACAGGGAACATAACCATAGACAACGCACTTATATAAGAGCTATTAAGAATACTGTTGACTCTATTGACACCAGTAGCTGTGAGAGGTAAGGTAGTGACACCAACTCTACTAGAGCAAAAACAGGGTCCAAACAATCACAAGGGGGAATCCGTCACTACTAGATCTGCAAATAAAAATACTTTCACACATAGTCAGTCAAAAAACTCGGAAGGAGGCATATCAGACAAGGGGGGGGGAAAAAAAAAGTTACCCACAAGAAACCAATATAGTATACAATTTGAGCATTAGACCTTTATCTTCTAATGAGAATAAAGTACTCAATAGGGGTCTATCTTTCTTCCCTACACCTAAACCTGATAATTTCCAGACTGAAGTTGACATCTATTGTTTTCAAAGACAGTTAAACATCAAAGAATTCTTTAAAAACCAGACTAAGACTGACTATAACCATAAATTTAAAAAAGCATCTAATTTTGACCCACCGACTACGAATTCCTCTATACGCAGCTTTAGTAGGATGGTTAGGAAGCTGGTGCACATAGTCACTCCCCCTTAGGTGGCATTATTCAACGGACAGATGATGATCTGGTAAATACGGGCACTTTGATGTTCACGGATGACGATGCTGCCCGGATTCTAAATACTACTGACTTGCGTGAGTTGAGGGGAGATATCCCTATTGATATTTATCATAAACTTCTGAACTTAAACAAACGTAAAATTGACTATAATTTGCATGATGTTTATTTATCAAATTACTATAAGAACAAACTAATTCCAAGGGGCTTTAGAATTACTAATGTACCTACACTAGGAAGAACCAACCATGAATTTTGTATAAAATGGTGCTGTATCTTAAACAAATGATTCTATGATTTAATTTTGCTTACTGTACAGAAAGTCTCTCGCTTGGAGGACAAAATTAAGATAGAGATTGAAGTAATTAAAACTGAAAGCTATCAGGTACTGATTGTCCATAAAACCGAGAATTGGATCACTAAGTTGGATACACTAATAAAAAATACAATAGTGATCTATTAGCCTTTAAAAACAGAAAATTATCCACAGTAGAAACCGACTATAGAGAAAAAAGGATATATAAATGGCTTTATGGTAATGATGACAGACGCAGGGAACATAACCCTAGACGACGCACTTATATAAGAGCTATTAAGAATACTGTTGACTCTATTGACACCAGTAGCTGTGAGAGTTCAGGTAGTGACAGCAACTCTACTAGCGCAAAAACAGGGTCCACACAATCACAAGGGGGATCCGTCACTACTAGATCTGCAAATAAAAATACTTTCACACAATCAGTCAAAAAAACTCGGAAGGAGGCATATCAGACGAGGGGGGAACAAAAAGAAAGTTACCCACAAGAAACCAATATAGTATACAATTTGAGCATTAGACCTTTATAGGCTGATGAGAATAAAGTACTCAATAGAGGTCTATCTTTCATCCCTACACCTAAACCTGATAATTTCCAGACTGAAGTTGACATCTATTGTTTTCAAAGACAGTTAAACATCAAAGAATTCTTTAAAAACCAGACTAAGACTGACTATAACCATAAATTTAAAAAATCATCTAATTTTGACCCACCGACTACGAATTCCTCTATACGCAGCTTTAGTAAGATGGTTAGGACAGACTGTAAAAAGAATATTAAATCCTTCTACCCAAATATCACTAAAGCTGAACAAGTGGCCCTTGAAACTCTGATGCGTGACCCCACAATCACCATACACCCTGCCGACAAGGGGGGTGCTATCGTGATTCAAAATTTTGAGGATTATAAACTTGAGGCACAGCGTCAACTTTCTGATACCTCAACTTATAAAAAATTGTCTTTCAATCCTACCTTGTCTTTCAAAAAATTGGTTGATAAAACTATTGATTTTGGATTAAATATGGGCTTTCTAACCACACAAGAGGGGGATTTTCTTTCTATAGATTATCCCAAAACCCCCATAATATATTTATTACCCAAAATCCTCAAATCACTTATACACCCACCTGGACGACCAATTGTGTCGGCCAGGGACTCTATTTGCTCTGGATTGGCAAAATACATTGATTATTATCTCCAACCCATAGTTACCAACTATAAATCATACTTACAGGACTCCACTGCCATGATACGAAAATTACATGCCTTTCAAACACTGTCAGATGGGGATATCCTCGTGATCATGGATGTTGACAGCCTCTATACTGTCATCCCTCATTTGGATGGCCTAGAGGCTGTCCGGTCCTTGGTCGCGGGGAATCCTCATTATAATGGTCCTCCATTGGAGTTCCTTTTGGAACTAATGGAACACTATCTAAATAAAAACTACTTTTCCTTTGACAATAAATTTTATTTGCAGATAGCAGGGACTGCCATGGGCTCGAACATGGCCCCTGTCTATGCAAATATTTTCATGCTTTGGTATGAATGTTACATTATGCTACATTATACTCATCCTAATATTCTGATGTATACCAGATACATAGATGATTTATTTCTAATTTGGCATGGTAATACAGCAGATTTGAAACTATGGGTGGAACAGTTAAACCAAATTGATACTGCGATCCGAATGGAATATGACCATGAACAAATACATTTCCTTGACCTTAACATATTTAAAGTTAGGACAGAACAACATATCAGATTTGGTACATCTTTATACACTAAGAGCACTGATATAAATTCTTTACTACTAGCCTCCAGCTACCACCCCCGACATCAGAAGTTAGGCATTATCTCCTCTCAACTTACGCGAGTCATTAGAAATAATTCCAAACCAGAAATCTGTATGGAACAACTAGATGCTATGTGTCAGAAACTTGAGGCAAGGCACTATCACAAAAAGGACATAGTTATGGCAAGGCAGAAACTCCAAAATTGCAATCAAGAATTACTTCTAAAGACCAAAGCAAGTAACCATGTGACTGCAGAAAGGTTAAATTTCATCACCACATTTTCCCCACTACATGATACTATAAAAGACTCAGTTCATAAAAGATGGGACCTACTTGAAATGGATAAAGGTCTAGCATTGTGGAAATCACAAACACAGTGGTATATAGACAGGCTAGAAGTTTAAAGGATCTACTTGTAAAGAATGACCCTAAAAGTTTACCTCAAGTGGACACATGGCTGAAATCTCGTAAAAATAGGTGTTATAAATGTGGTGATTGTGTTAACTGCAATGCAATGCAAACTGGTGACTCTTTTCAACATCCACATAAGAATAAGAGATATACTATTCGTCACTGGCTAAACTGCAACAGCTCATTTGTCATTTACCTGTTGTTTTGTCCCTGTTCTCTAGTCTATGTAGGGAAAACGACCACCCCGTTCAAAGACAGAATGGCTAATCATAGGTGTTCCATCAGGGAGGCGCTGAGAGAAGGAACATCAGACCTCCCAGTTGCCAGGCACTTTGCCACATATAAACACAGCATTTCCAGTTTACGATGCATGATCATTGATCACCTACCTGCCCCTAAGAGGGGGGGGGGGCCGAAATAAAATGTTATTAAGATTGGAGTCCAGGTGGATCTACATGTTGGATACAGTGTCTCCTAAGGGTCTCAACATAAAATTGGATTTTGGGCCATTCATTGGATAATATATTCCCATTCTAGTACCAGTGTTATCATCTCCACTGTGGGATTATTGTACAATTATACGATATGGGACTTGCTCATGGACCCAGCTCCTACTATGCTTTTAACTTTTTTCTACTTTTTCTATTTTTCTCCACTTTTGCTCTCTGACTTATGTGTTGCTGTATACTAGCTATGTATTTTTAACTACAAGTAACGTCAACCCCACATGCTGCTACCACATTGTGTATTCAGTAGAAGACTAACTTTCGCCTAGATTTAGAGTTCTGCGTTAGCTCACTTTACAGCCGCGACTTTTTCATACCGCAGATCCCCCTATGCCAATTGCGTATCCTATCTTTTCAATGGGATCTTTCTAACGCTGGTATTGGCTGAAGTGAGCGTTAGAAATCTAACGACAAGACTCCAGCCGCAGAGAAAAGCCAGGAGTTAAGAGCTTTCTGGGCTAACCCCGGTTCATAAAGCTCTTAACTACTGTGCTCTAAAGTACACTAACACCCATAAACTACCTATGTACCCCTAAACCGAGGTCCCCCCACATCGCCGCCACTCTATTACATTTTTGAACCCCTAATCTGCCCCCCCCCAACGTCGCCGCTACCTACCTACAATTATTAACCCCTAATCTGCCGATGGGACCTCACCGCTACTCTAATAAATGTATTAACACCTAAAGCTTAGTCTAACCCTAACTCTAACACCCCCCTAAATTAAATATATTTTAAATCTAATGAAATAAAATAAATCTTATTAAATAAATTATTCCTATTTAAAGCTAAATACCTGTACAATAAACCCTAATATAGCTACAATATAAATAATAATTATATTGTAGCTATTTTAGGATTAATATTTATTTTACAGGCAACTTTGTATTTATTTTAACCAGGTACAATAGCTATTAAATAGTTAAGAACTATTTAATAGTTACCTAGTTAAAATAATTAAAAAATTACCTGTAAAATAAATCCTAACCTAAGTTACCATTAAACCTAACACTACACTATCAATAAATAAATTAAATAAACTATCTACAATTATCTACAATTATATCAACTAAACTAAATTACAAAAAACAAACACTAAATTACAAAAAAACAAACACTAAATTACAAAAAATAAAAAAATATTACAAGAATTTTAAACTAATTACACATACTCTAAGCCCCCCTAAAAAAATAACAAAGCCCCCCAAAATAAAAAAATGCCCTACCCTATTCTAAAATAAAAATATTAAAAGCTCTTTTACCTTACCAGCCCTTAAAAGGGCCTTTTGCGGGGCATGCCCCAAAGTAAACAGCTCTTTTGCCTGTAAAAAAAAAACATACAATACCCCCCCAACATTACAACCCACCACCCACATACCCCTAATCTAACCCAAACCCCCTTAAATAAACCTAAGCCCCTAAAGATCTCCCTACCTTGTCTTCACCGCGCCGGGTATCACCGATCCGTCCAGAAGAGGGTCCGAATTCTTCATCCTATCGGCAAGAAGAGCTCCTCCAGAGGGTCCAAAGTCTTCATCCTATCCGGGGCAGAAGAGGACATCCGGACCGGCAGACATCTTCACCCAGGTGGCATCTTCTATCTTCTTCCATCCGGCGCAGAGCGGGACCATCTTCAAGCAGCCGACGCTGAGCCATCCATCTTCAACCGACGGACTAACGATGAATGAAGGTTCCTTTAAGGTACGTCATCCAAGATGGCGTCCTTCGAATTCCGATTGGCTGATAGGATTATATCAGCAAATCGGAATTAAGGTAGGAAAAATCTGATTGGCTGATTGAATTAGCCAATCAGATTCAAGTTCAATCCGATTGGCTGATCCAATCAGCCAATCAGATTGAGCTCGCATTCTATTGGCTGATCGGAACAGCCAATAGAATGCGAGCTCAAGAAGATAGAAGATGCCGCCTGGATGAAGATGTCTGCCGGTCCGGATGTCCTCTTCTGCCCGGATAGGATGAAGACTTTGGACCCTCTGGAGGAGCTCTTCTTGCCGGATAGAATGAAGACTTCGGACCCTCTTCTGGACGGATCGGTGATATCCGGCATGGTGAAGACAAGGTAGGGAGATTTTCAGGGGCTTAGTGTTAGGTTAATTTAAGGCAGGTTTGGGTTAGATTAGGGGTATGTGGGTGGTGGGTTGTAATGTTGGGGGGGTATTGTATGTTTTTTTTACAGGCAAAAAGAGCTGTTTACTTTGGGGCATGCCCCGCAAAAGGCCCCAAATTTAGAATAAGGGTAGGGCATTTTTTTTATTTTGGGGGGCTTTGTTATTTTTTTAGGGGGCTTAGAGTAGGTGTAATTAGTTTAAAATTCTTGTAATCTTTTTTTTTTTTTGTAATTTAGTGTTTGTTTGTTTTTGCAATTTAGTGTTTTTTTTTTTTTGTAATTTAGTTTAGTTGATATAATTGTAGATAATTGTAGATAGTTTATTTTATTTATTTATTGATAGTGTAGTGTTAGGTTTAATTGTAACTTAGGTTAGGATTTATTTTACAGGTAATTTTGTAATTATTTTAACTAGGTAACTATTAAATAGTTCTTAACTATTTAAAATAAATACAAAGTTGCCTGTAAAATAAATATTAATCCTAAAATAGCTACAATATAATTATTATTTATATTGTAGCCTTATTAGGGTTTATTTTACAGGTAAGTATTTAGCTTTAAATAGGAATAATTTATTTAATAATATTTATTTTATTTCGTTAGATTTAAATTATATTTAATTTAGAGGGGAGTTAGTGTTAGGGTAAGACTTAGCTTTAGGGGTTAAAACATTTATTATAGTAGCGGTGAGGTCCGGTCAGCAGATTAGGGGTTAATAATTGTAGGTAGGTGGCGGCAGATTAGGGGTTAATAAATATAATATAGGGGTTGGCAGTGTTAGGGGCAGCAGATTAGGGGTACATAGGGATAACGTAGGTTGCGGTGGTGTATGGAGCGGCAGATTAGGGGTTAAAAATAATATGCAGGGGTCAGCGATAGAGGGGGTCAGCAGATTAGGGGTTAATAAGTGTAAGGTCAGGGGTGTTTAGACTCGGAGTACATGTTAGGGACTTAGAAGTGTTTCCCCATAGGAACAACGGGGCTGCTTTTTGCAGGTGTTAGGTTTTTTTTTCAGCTCAAACTGCCCCATTGTTTCCTATGGGGGAATCGTGCACGAGCACGTTTTTGAAGCTGGCCGTGTCCGTAAGCACCGCTGGTATTTAGAGTTGAAGTGGTGGTAAATTATGCTATACGCTCCCTTTTGGAGCCTAACGCAGCCCTTCAGAGAACTCTCAATACCAGCGGTATTTAAAAGGTGCAGTGGAAAAATTACACGCGTAGCTAACGCACCCCTTTGGCCGCAGAACTCTAAATCTAGCCGTTTATTTGCTAACTTTTGATGGGAGCCACAGTGATCTGTCAGTGGTGTACCCGCAATATGTGGGACATTTGTGAGTCATAACACATCAAGTTCAAATGTGTATTACACCCTACAGTCACATTTTTGGATTATCTTGTAGTTGAGTATAGATATTTCTTATATACTTGTATTAAACTGAATGTTGAGCCCGCTTGTTATAAAAACTAGTTGTTGTTTGAGTGAATATTGGTTTTATCTTAGTGAAAACCTTTGCTGGAATATCAATACATTTGGTTACAACTAGTTTATGTTTTGCGGTTACTTATATATACAAAATACTTTGTTCTGTATATATCCTCAGTAATCTCTGAGGTATATTACGTTAGTGCTTTTTTTATGAGTACCTTTAGTAATTTCAACAGTATATTGTACCTTTTGTTAAACTATTATTTTTAATATACAGTCTGAAGCATATTCTGGTTAGCTTTTGTTCTTAGAGACTATTGGTGGATAGATTCTAGCGTAAAGCTCATATATATCTAAGTCTCAATATTTTGAATACACAGGCTCACTCTTATTGTAATTAGCTTCAGTTCTTAGGGGCTGTTGGTAAATATGTTAACGTGAAAACCGTGTATGTCTTAGTTTCAAATACATTCGGTACAAAGTCTAAAGTATGTTATAGTTAAATTTTGTTCTTAGAAAGTGTAAGTTATTATGTTATGGTGTAAAGACCATGTATCCCTAGGTCTTACTCGCTTTAATTAAATACACTTTGTTAGCGTTCAATCTGACACTGGCAATACTTTAGCTTTAACAGATTGCTAGGTTTGATCAACTGCCACCATCTCAAAGCTCTCGTTATGTTGTTATATAGGTGCTGCAATACTATTCAAATACTGATACCCATATTATTTTACAAATACTAATACCCACATTATTTTTCAAAGAATTCCCAATCTCTGTTTGTTTGTACTTAATTTAGCGTATTGTTCATATTGATACAATCTAAGTTCTATGTTCATTTGCTACTTAAAAAACACATATAACCGGCTGAAATTAAATTATCAACCTTTCCCTAACATGTTTCGCCGTTTACAATTCCGGCTTTCTCAAAGGGTGACGCGCGCAAGTGTCTTCTGCGGTTTATTAACTAAGCTCCACCCTTACATCGATTAATCGCCAATCAGCATCCTTCGGAAATTGATTGACAGACGTTTGAATTTCGTCATGCATGGATTTGTAAATTTATGAATTGGTGCTGTTTTAGTTACGTCCTATATTTACATTTTGTGTATTACAGTTCTACTATGTAACACCTATTGCAGACAATCTTTGCCGGGTTAAATCCCTATATATCTATGATTAGCTTGTTGATGACGTTAAAATATGCAAGGCTGCTGTCATAAATATGTACAATATACTTATGTACAGAGAGTTTAATGAATTTGTCTTATTTCAGTCTTATCTGTTTGACATTATTCATTTTTTTAAAAAGGGAGAGTATGACAAGATATATTTTGTGTTGTAATAAACAATATGTAAAATAATAACCCCTGTTGGGATTTATTAATTCTGTTGTCATTTGATCTTTGTAAATAATAAAAATGTTTTTTATTTATGTATTTAGTCTTATTTTAAAGACTTCTTGTGTTTTAAATTTTAACAGTTCAGTGATTCCTCGTTTCCTAAGATGAAATAATTTTTGCTAAGGCATCTTCTAACTTTCAACAGTGGATTTGTTTCTATCTTATTATTAGGATACATTCTTTAAATAGTGTCAAGAAAATTAATTTTTTACTGTGGGATGAAACAATGTTGCTCGTAGAGGGTGAAGTGATTTGAGCGGTGGTATGGATCACAAGTGAAGAGAATGCAATTTGCACATATAACATTAAATATTAAATATTAAATACAGTGAAGTGAAATTTACTGTATTCCATTTGTGCTTACTAGTGACGTGAATCCTTATGTGAATTGTGAATTGGTATGTCTTAAAACTGATTAAAAAAATTCAAAATTAAGTGAAAGGGAACAATTTTTTAATTAAATAAATATATGTATAAGGGAGTGAAAAACACATAAGTGAATTTTAATTACTTAGTGAGGGACATGTGGAGGGAATACAATTTATTTTTACAATATACTATTAAGTAGTGACACCTAAGTGTTGTTTTTCTATTAAAATTAGTTAGAGTGAATGAATCGTGAGTGCTTATGACTAAAATGACACTAGGTTCTTTTGAATAATAATTTATAGCTTTACACAGAAACTCATAGTATAATGAGTATGATCAATTGCTGAATCATTATATCATCTATCTTATGGATGAGGATAACTTGTTTTTAAATGAATGTCATTTTAGCATAGGGGTTATATAATAGTTTGGGTTATTTATATTTTATTTTAGTAATTATAAGAACATAGAATAGTTATTTTGTTCGTTTAGACCTTTTGGATGAACACAATCCATAAGGTATATCCATTTAGTTTCTATTTTTGGAGGGCCTTCTCTAGGTCTCCTCCTCTTAATCCTAGGGATAGCTTTTGGACACCATAGCATTCCAGTTCAGAGTTTTAGAATGGTGGTATTTTAGAAAGTGAGATGCTACTGACGTTAATTTTTTATCTTTTTCTACGTCTTTGGGAGCATTGCGAATATTTCGAAGATGTTCCATGACTTTTGTGTGTAGCTTTCTGGTGGTCATACTTATATAGGTATAGGGACATTTGCATTGAAGGGCATAGATAAGTCCCACAGTATTACAGCTTATGTATGTTTGAATTTGATGAGATTTGCCAAATCTGTCCACGATAGTTTTTTGCTTTTTCATCATATGCAGGTTGAGCAGCTTCCACAGGGGAAAGAACCTTTCTCAGGGGTTCTAATTGATTTGGTTTTCTTTGTGTAGTGACTAGGACTCAGTCGTTCTTTCAGATTTTTAGATCTTCTATAGCTTATTTCTGCTCTCTGTCCAATCATACTTTTTAATACTGGATCTGCTTGCAATATGTGCCAATTTTTTTGGATTATGTTAATGACTTCCTGTGATTGATCATTGTAAATTAGGACTAATCTTGTTTTATTCTCTTGTTTTGTAGCCCGAACCTTCAATAGGTCAGATCTAGGTGTATTACAGGCTCTTTTTTTTAGCTTTCAGAATGGATCTTCTGCTGTATCCTCTTGCTTTTAACCTATTTTCCAGTTCTAAAGCTCTTTTTCTGAAAGTTTTTTCATCTGAACAATTTCGTTTCATCCTGAGAAATTCCCCAATGGGTAGGGACTTGGTGGTATTTGGTGCATGAGCACTGGTAGAATGTAGTACATTATTGGTAGCAGTACGTTTTCTGTATACATCTGTGGATAATGTACCATCTGGATTTTTTGAATGAGTAAGTCCAGAAAGGATATGTGTGTCAAACTTTTTTCATAGGTTAATTTGATGTTGAATTTGTTATTATTTAGGTGTTTAAGGAAATAGTCTAATTCTGATTCAGGTCCTTCCCACATGAACAGGATATCGTCAATATATCTAATCCACATTGGGATATATTTGGTATATTGAACATTGGTATCTGAGATGACATGTTTTTGTTCCCACCAGCCTAAGAACAAGTTTGCATACATAGGTGCACATGCGGTACCCATGGCTGTTCCTTGGGTTTGAAGATAGTATTTATTGTTGAAGAGAAAATAATTTTTTGTCAATATGAACTTGAGTAAATTTAACATGAATTCATTGTATTCTTGGCTTTCATCTGATGACATGTCTAGGAAATGTTTAACAGCATTGAGTCCTAGTTGATGATTCATCCACCAATCAAAAACTGCTGTCCAGAGTTCTGAACCAAGAAAAAAGCTTAGATGCCTTATTTTTTTATATAAAGATAGCAAGAGAGCAAAGAAACATTGATAATAGGAGTAAATTAGAAAGTTGCTTAAAATTGCATGCTCTATCTGAATCACGAAAGAAAAATTTTGGGTTCAGTGTCCCTTTAAAAGAGCTAATCTGGGTTTCAGTCTACAGACAACAAGGTTTGTAACAGTCATTAAAGTGATGGTCCAATTCCAGACTTTAAGAATGTTGCAATGAAACATATATTAGGGTACAAGAAAAAAAAAAGCGCATAATTTTTTATTTATTTTTTATAATAAAAGATTATAACCCTACTTGATCTCTTCTGTTCTCCATCCCCCTTCATTTCCTCTTTTGGCTAGGCTGTGACATAGAGAGCAGTCCCACCCACTCTCTACATAGGCTTTCTAAGGGCTTTTAAAGGGCTGGACTAATAACAAAAGTTCCAAAAGAAGCTTCATGGTAAAAGTAAAAATTTTTCTTTATTCGTTCATCATAATAAAAGAAACAGAAACAGGTGAGTAATCCTGCAGCTATTAGAAGTCTGATCGGTTTCTGTCTGGGACCGTAATCATAGACTGGTATGAATGAACATCCCTTCTCGACCGTCTCCCTTAGTTTTTTATCTCCTATTAAGATGGGAAGATTTTTCTTGATCACCTGACACACTTGCTTGTACTGGTTAGAATAGGACGTGATGAACTTGGTCTTGATTGATCATAAATCACATCTTTAACTCTAGATATTTTCCCAACATTAGAAGGGATTCCATATTCAATTTCTGGACCTCAAAAAAGGCTTTATCAATAGCCCTTCTAGGGTTTCCTCTCTTTATCATCCAATCTTTCAGGTTTCTGCATTACAAACAGAAGGCTCCATCCAGTGTGCAGTTGCGTTTAGCTCTCAAAAAACTGGCTCTTTGCTATGCCCTTAAAAATATGGCATGGATGACAACTGCGGGCATGTAGCAAAACTGTTCCCTGAGATAGGCTAACCCCAAAGCACACAAAAAACCTTTGAATATCGCGAACGCATTCAAGTATTCCACCATAGACTTATTCCCCAATAGAGTGAAAAAAGTGTGGGGGGGAAAATAACACTCTTACTTGCGCACAAAGTGTTTACACAAGTGCGCTAACCTGACATAAGTATATTAATATTTCGCATTCCAAGGATCTTCACATTACGGAAAATGTTCTATTTATTTTTAAATACATTTATATATATTATAGAGGGCTAAATTACAAGTGAGGAGCAAACATTTTTGGGCAAGTGATATCATGTTTTGAGATCTCGGATGTTAGGGAAAAAAAAGTTGCCAAAGTACTTTAACCTAGAGATACATACAGATACATTGTTAAAAATGTATTTTTACATGTGTGTGTGTGTATATATATATATATATATATATATATATATATATATATATATATATATATATATATATATATATACATATTTATTTATTTATATATATATTATATATATATATATATATATATATATGTTTAACTGTGTATTTACTGTATATAATTTCATATTACAATGCTCTGCACATAGCAGAATATGTTCTAAGTATTTTTAAATAAATATTCCGATATATAGTACAAACAATATAAGATGGCGCTATACACGGCCTCATTTCCCTGGGCTATAAATAGTTTAACTATTTATAGCCCCAGGGAAATGAGCCGTGTATATAACGCCATCTTATATCTTTTGTACCCTATCTTTTGGATAAGTCTTAGGGACCTATTTTAGCCTTTTGAGACTGGCTGCTTAGTACCCTCCTGTAAGTGTATATATATTATAGAAATAATATACCACAGGATTACTGTTAGTGTGAACGCTTTTGGGGCTTGTCCGGTGACATTTTTTGCCACCAGACTTCCTAGTTTTTGTCCTCCCATATATATATATATATATATATATATATATATATTATATCCTAGATATAAATATATATTTGTTTTGAAAACCATCAGATATACATATAAATATTTAATTATGAATAAATAGAACATATTCCGTTAGGTTAAGAACATTGGAATATGAAATATTCTGTTTTCATGTTCTGTTAGCGCAATAGCGAAAATGTGATCATGTTTGCGTGATAGTCGTGTTTTAGGGTTTTTTTCCATTTTTTTTCTCTCCATTGACTTCTATGGGGGAATACGTGAAAGTGCACGCAATATTCGATGTTCAGATTTTTGCGCTAGTCGGGTTACCATTTGCGCAAAAAACTTAACTCTAGCGTAGTTTTCGTCATCTAGTCCATAATGTTTTTTTGGTAAAATATATATTTATACCTATATATGCACTTTTATATATGTTTATTTGTGTGTACATATGGATTTATGTATTTATATGTGTATATATGTGTGTAAAAACATATGCACACATATATAACATATATATATATATATATATATATATATATATATATTAAGACATGTGTATGTATTTATTTTTATGTTAAAGCCCTTTGCCTGCCTTTTGTTTTCTAACACCTGAGACCTCATAACTTTGAGCCCTTATAACTTTTACGCACGTTTTTTAAAATAATTTTTAATAGACAGTGTTATTATGAGTACAATTGTACATTTAAGTGTATGTTTTGTTCAAATTGTGTCTCTTGTAACAGTTAACCAGAGCAATTAATACACCTTAAATTAAATTTCATTATGCTCAAGCAAACGTATCAGCTCGTAATATGCACACTATTTCTAACACACGCAAAGTTCAGTAATATACCCCTTATTGTTTGCATGCAACAGTTAGCATGCCACTCGTAATCTAGCCCACAATCTGCAATCTTCAAACTCTTCTTAATTCCAAGAACATTAAAGATAAATTGAATTTGTTATTTTACATTACATCACTATCATTTAAATCGTATTGAAAAACAAAAGAGCTCTGTTTTAATTAGTGTTCTTCAAATGTGTTTTATTAGTGTGATAAACACTTTTTCCTATTTGAAGCCATTATTTATGGAATCAACAAATTCTGCAGCCTTGCTTAGGTCAGAAGACCATACAAAAAGCAAGTCATCTATATACCTGACGTATTTGATGACAAAAAACGAGGGGGAATGCTAAGTACCTCCATAGACCGTGGGACCTCTCCCACCAACATAAACAGGTTGGCATAGGAGGGAGCAAATTTTGCTCCCATCGCAGTCCCACATCTCTGGAGGTAATAGCGACCCTAAAAACTCAAACAGATTATGTTCAAATAAGTACCTGACCACCCTGACAATTAGAGCCTCAGCTTCCTGAGATAAATCTGTATATAAATCCAGAAAAAAAAACTCACGGCGAATGGGCCATGCGTGTGTGGGATGGAGGAGTACAGCGAGACAACATCCACTGTTAGCCAACTGTACTCCTCCATCCAAACCACAGACTCCATTTCCTGTAATGCATGGGTAGTGTAATATATCTAGGGAGTTTTTGAACCAGTGGTTGGAGATAGTGATCGATCCATTTTGACAGTGGTTCGAGCAGGGAGCCAATGCATGCCACAATTGGCCTCCCTTTCACATTCACAAGACTCTTGTGCACCTTAGGAAGGTCGTAGAAGATGGGAGTCAATGGATCACTGACAAAAGAAGGTCGGCCATAGACTGATCCACGAGTCCCCCTCCACCACATCATCCAAAAGGTGCACAAGTTAAATACTAAAGGTGGCTGTGTGGTCTCTAGATAAGGGCAAGTAGGTGTCAACATCACCAAGCTATCTCTTTGCTTCTTCCACATAATCAGACCTATTACTACCACACTCCCACCTTTGTCTGATTGTCTGATCACTATATGTCAAGACCTTAAGGTGGCAAGCGATTGAGCAAATCATCAGACCCCTCAGGGGAGGAGACAAATTTCCAATGCTGTGTAGGCAAGGAGACCTATTGGATTTTCAAACTCAAAAGTTTGGTACCATCTGGCTTTAACTCTGAGTTTGACATAATTCATTTCTGGCAAAAGTAAGGGTATTATTGTCATCTCCTGGGCCTTCCCATTTGACTATGTTAACCTCTATCAGTCTTCTTTTGTACCTGGGTGTTTTACTCTATCTCTATATATACATGCATTTAGATAGGTCAAGGTTTATGTCTAAATATGTGTATGCATATATATTCTTAATGTATGTTTCGATTATAAGCATGGCATCACTTTGAGATACCTAAGAGCTACATTTATGCTTTTATATATATGGGGTTTTCAGGCACATTGGGTTGTAAGTGAAAATTGATGCTTTTTCATTTCATATCTTTTACTGTACGTTGTCCTCTTTATGCTGTGTACAGATATGTAATGGAGTCCTTGAATTCATTAACTTTGAAAATATCTATGAGTTGTATTTATACATCCTCATACAGAGGGTACTTCAGGTGTATAGGATCGCTGGAGAATATATTGATGCCTTCCACACCGTATCTCTTCAATATATGTTATTTATTTTATGCTATGTATGGAAATGTAATAGAGTTTAGGATTTCATGTTCTTAATCCCATTCACAAGTTATAGCATACCTTATGTTAAATATTGCATTGCATGCAGGTTCGATATTATGCCTATATGTACTGAACAAATTTGACTTGGTTTGTTTTAACTTCCAGATATCTATTAGCCAACATAACGATATTTTGAACTAATATATGTCAGTCTTCCTTTTTTAAATCACTAAGAGGTAGTATAGGGTTAATCCTGAGCCAATCTGTTTTTAACCAAACAGGAATAGTTTGGATATGTGTAAATAGCTGTCACATCTGACAACTATCAATCTATGATTACAGTCCCAGACCGAAACCGGTCAGACTTCTAGTAGCTGCAGGATTACTCACCTGTTCCTGTATTTCTTTTATTATGATGAACGAATAAAGAATTTTTTTTACTTTTACCACAAGGCTTCTTTTGGAACTTTTATTATTACCCATATACTGTGGATAGTGAGGTATCTATTCCTTCTCTGAAGTCCTGGTTTGCCTATGGATATATTGTTTCTCCTGATAACGTCATGTTCTGGATGGGAATGGTTTCCTACTGGTTGTTGGAGGTCACATGACAGCAAGTTCCATGAGAGTTTGGTGAGACGGAGAGTTTGGTGCTCTTTTTAAAACACACACATCACGGATCCTTACAGCTTGCATTTCGACCGCACCTATGGAATTGTGAACTGTCCTAACACCGGGTGAGTGAAGATTGGATGCATAAGGTCTAAACCCCCTATTCCGTCCTCCAAACTGTAATGCTTATCTAAATAAATAAGACAACACACACCATTGTTGGGAGAAAGAACCGGTCACGGTCCTCGTTTGTTACAGAAGCATTAGTTATTTTGTTGTGAAGAACTTATTTCCCAGCAGCAATGCCTGAACCAGCCAAGCCAGCGCCTAAGAAGGGCTCCAAGAAAACTGTAACAAGTATCATTTCATAAAGGGTTAACTCTGTTCAGTTTTGAGAAAACTATTTTCTGAGGCAGGTTTCCTAGCATATTGTGTACTGTAATTAAGTTTATGTGATAAGCATTCACTGCTAGGTGATAAGAAGGACTCAATTGTTTTCTTGTGTGTACTTGTTATCTGCGGTGGCCTGTCCAAGGGCGTTGTCTAAATGTGTGATGGGGGGATTTTATGCTTCCCCCCCTGGGAGTGCCCTGTGTGCATGTAACCTAAATAAAAAGCAGGCTGGGCATCCCAGTCCTCAGTTCTTGGTTGTCCCTCAATCGCAGCGTTGACTCGTTTTTGTGGGCAGAAGGGTATCCTAGCTGTACTACAGCTAAGAGGGGTTATTTCTACATTTGCGAGACTCATATAGAATACTATGGAAGCAGATTCTCCCCTCTTCAGCAATAGGAATCCAGGCTACTAAGCGGTCCATCTCTCAGTGAGACTAAGGGTAACCGTAACATTTGGCGGGCAGCGGTGGGATTTTTCCTGGATTTCCTAGGAGAGGTACAGAACGGATGGAGAGCGCTTACGAAAAATTGAAGCGTACAACCCTAAAGGATTTACTTGAAAGCAGAGGGGGGGTACGCCAGCAACCGGCCGAGGAGAGAGCTGATCGCAGAATTGACCGAACTGGATCAGAGCTTCACAATGGCGGAAACACCGACCACGATTAGTGACGAAAAAAACCAGGATTGTTCGGGAGAGGCTCTCACTGTACGGGCCGAACCCCTCCATGGAATTGGTACAGCAGTTGATGGCGGAAGCGGACAAGGATATACGAGAGACTCGAGCCCACGAACTCAACCTAGCGACGCACACCGCAATGCTGAAGCCCCGCAGGTAATCATCCCTGTCGAAAATGCTGGGAGGCCCAAGATACCCTATGCGGCATTTCGACCCTTCCTAGAGAGCGAGACAGGGATTGATGAATATTTGGCGGACTTCGAAAGGCAATGTGCCCTGCACCAGATTCCCAACAGGGAGTGGCCCACGATATTGTCTGGGAAACTATCCGGGCGAGCCCTGGAAGCCTTTCGTACTCTGGGTGCTGAGGAAGTGACACAGTATGAGCTAGTTAAGGAGACACTGTTGCGAAGGTACGCGGGTAACTCCGGACGCGTATCGCTGACAGTTTCGGGGCACGAAAAAGAAGCCTAACGATACCCATATGGAATGGGCGCACCGAATGCGGAGAGCGGCAAATCACTGGATGAGCGGAAGTAAAGCGGTGACTGGTGAGGAAATTTTTCAATTGTTTCTCTTAGAACATTTTTATAATGGAATGGAACAGCAAGGGAAGGAATGGCTGCAAGACAGGCGACCTTCTACCTTAGAAGAAGCAGCCAAATTGGCCGATGAACATTATGGACTCCGTCTTCACGAAACCCACGAACTACCGAGCTCCAGCACGGGTCGAACCCAGAGAGGTTTACCATGCACCCCCTCGTGCTGAATTCCGAGCCCCGGTGCCCGCAGGGCCCGCCCGACACTCAGGACCACCCAATAACAGCTCTGAGCGTCCAGACTGACTTGCCACCGATGCAAGCAACCAGGGCATTTCATGGCTAGCTGCCCCCTTAATACGCACCAGACACCCAGGAATTACAATTACCCCTCTGGGACATATCGTCCGGCCCGGACCCTCTGTGTTAACCAAGAGGCCCCTATGGAGGAATATTTGGGGCCGCTTCACGAGGCGGACCCTGTATATGCTGCCTCAGATAACCGCCAGCACCATCGGCAGAAGGTATGGCTCAAGGGGCGATCTACCGAGGGATTGAGAGACTCAGGGGCTACTATCAAGCTGGTACAGAGTCATTTGGTGCCGGAGCACAAGCGATCTGGACAGACTGTGGCCGTTAGAGTGGCGGGGGGGGATGTGTACAAAATTCCAACAGCTAAAGTGCATCTTGATTGGGGAGCGGGAAAGGGGGCTGTGAACATGGGCATAATGGATAATTTACCTGCCGAAGTACTACTGGGCAACGATTTGGGCCCCATGACTTCTGCCTATGCTCCAGTATGCAACAACGAGGCGGACCCAGTGACTACACGGGCCCCAAGCCCGGACGGAGCGAGAACTCTCACCAGTGCGGGAGACACAGGTAAGACCTACCCCGACCTTGCCTGACATGTTAGGCCCCATACCCTGGGACACCCCAGATGCTTTCGAGACAGAGTCTAAGACTGACCCCGACCTTACAAAAAGTACCGGGAACGAGCAGAGACCGGAGGGTGCGGGGCAGATAACGAAACATTCTTATGGGAAAAAGGGAAACTATACCGCTGGACAGAGAAAAGGGGACAGCGTAGGCGACAGCTGGTAGTGCCCCACAAATACCGTCAAGAAATCCTCAAGATAGGCCACGACATCCCTTAGCAGGCCACCTAGCCGTAACCCGTACCCTACACCGCATTACTCACACGTTCTTTTGGCCAGGGGTACACGCTGACGTCTAGAACTTACTGTAACACCTGCGATGTGTGTCAACGAGTAGGAAGGCGAGGCGATCACCCTAAAGCCCATCTAGTAAATATGCCCATTGTAGAGGAACCCTTCAGCTGGGTTGCTATTGACCTAGTGGGACCACTGGCTACCCCTAGTCCCTCCGGTAAGCGCTACATTCTTACCGTAGTGGACTACGCTACCAGGTACCCAGAGGCTGTCGCCCTATCCAACATACAAGCAGATACGGTAGCGAAATGCACTAGTACAGGTGGTTCTCCCGGGTAGGATTTCCAAAAAGAATCCTATCCGACCGAGGCACCCAATTTACGGCTGAATTGACCAACAACTCTGGCAGTGTTTGCAAAATTAAGTCCCTCCTGAGCTCCCCATACCACCCCCAGATGAACGGGCTGTGTGAGAGGTTCAATGGGACCCTCAAGCAAATGCTCAAGACGTTCACTCAGGAATACCGAGGACTGGGAACGCTTCCTGCTGCACCTCCTTTTTGCTTATCGGGAGGTGCCCCAGGAAACGACAGGGTTTCTCTCCCTCGAGTTGCTCTACAGAAGAAAGGTACGGGGACACCCTAAACCTGATCCGGGAGCACTGGGAGGGAGAGATGGAGACTGACGGTGTCCCCATTGTGCCATACGTGCTGGAACTCAGGGACTGAATGGAGCAATTAGCCAAATCCGTGCGGGCTAATCTCCAGTCGGCCAGAGAAGACAGAAAGGTATGGTACGATCGGGGGGCCCGAAAGAGAATCTTCACCATAGGACAAAATGTGTTAGTACTTAAGCCGGTGAAGACAGACATATTGCAGGCGTCCTGGCAGGGCCCTACCAGATCGTAGAGAAAAGGGGAGACACCACTTATGTGATAGCTAGCTGCCACGACAACAATCTTAGAAAGACATTCCATGTAAACATGCTCAAGGAATATTTTGAGCGACCAGAGAACGTGACGGCCGTATGTTGTTCCCCTCAGGAAGGCCCCCGACAGTCTACCCATCTCCAGACCTATTAGAAAAGAGTCTCCCCACAGGTATAGTGGCTCAGGTTCAGATAGGAGACCAACTTAGCCCCACTGAAAGGGAGCAGCTCAACCAACTCTACAGTCCAAACACCTCACCTTCTCCCCGAAGCCAGGGTACACTACTTTAACCACCACCAGGTAGATACTCCGGGACAAGCTCCCCACCCCCTCCTTGCGCCAGGCTCCGTACCGAATTCCCCCCCCCCCAGAAGCAGTTAGGATAGGAATGAAGAAAGGAGATCGATGAGATTGCTCCAACTCAGCGGTAATTGAGCCTCCGTCCTAGTCCCTGGGCCTCCCCTGTTGTCTGGGTGCCCAAGAAAGATGGGACCACACGGTTCTGCGTAGACTATCGGAGGCTCAAGAAAAGACCGTTGCCGGACGCTACCCTTTGCCCAGGGTAGACGAGCTACTCGATCGTATAGCCCAGGGGAAATTACCTGACCACTATTGACCTCTGCAAAGGTTACTGGCAGATTCCCCTGGCCCCGGAGGCTATCCCCAAGTCGGCATTCGTCACCCCATTCGGCTTATATCAGTTTAGGGTAATGCCGTTTGGGATGACGAATGCCCCAGCTACATTCCAGCGCTTGGTGGATAGGCTCCTGGATGGCTTCCAGAGTTTTGCTTGCGCCTACCTGGACGACATAGCGATCCACAGTGAGTCCTGGGAGGACCACTTAGCTCACATAGGAATGGTTCTGGATCAGATCCGGGCTGCTGGCCTGACTCTGAAGCCAGAAAAATGCCACTTTGGGATGGCCGAGGTACAGTACCTGGGTCACCGGGTGGGGTGCGGAAAGCAGCGACCAGAGCCGGCCAAGATAGAAGCTGTCGCCAATTGGCCCACCCCCATCACTAAGACTCAGGTCCTAGCCTTCCTGGGCACGGCAGGGTACTATAGACGGTTCGTACCAGACTACAGCACACTTGCCAAACCCCTGACTGACTTGACCAAGAAGAACTTACCTCGACAGGTCCTGTGGTCTCCCCACTGTGAAATGGCTTTCCAGGCTCTCAAAAATGCTCTAATTAACGCTCCTGTCTTGGCGGCTCCAGCCCTTAACAAACGTTTTATCGTCCATACAGATGCTTCCATGTTCGGGCTGGGAGCCGTCCTCAGCCAAGTAGGCGAAGATGGAGGGGAGCATCCAGTTGCCTACATCAGCCGGAAGCTCCTGCCCCGCGAAGTCAGCTATGCAGCGGTCAAAAAGGAGTGTTTGGCTTTGGTGTGGGCATTAAAGAAATTGACTCCCTATTTATATGGGCAGGAGTTCACTCTGGTCACCGACCATAACCCGTTGGTGTGGCTGAACCGGGTCTCTGGAGATAACGGCAGGCTATTACGTTGGAGTTTATCGTTGCAACCCTTCAATTTCACCATTATTTACAGACCTGGGAAACAGAATGGCAACGCCGACGGGTTGTCCAGACAAACCGACCTCAGCCCCGCATAACCAGCGGTCTGGACATGCCCTTAGTCCCTGCCCCGAAAGAGGAGGTCAGACTACCGTGTTCATGCCAGAGTGTTCCCCAGAAGGGAGCACTGTTACAGAAGCATTAGTTATTTTGTTGTGAAGAACTTATTTCCCAGCAGCAATGCCTGAACCAGCCAAGCCAGCGCCTAAGAAGGGCTCCAAGAAAACTGTAACAATATCATTTCATAAAGGGTTAACTTTGTTCAGTTTTGAGAAAACTATTTTCTGAGGCAGGTTTCCTAGCATATTGTGTACTGTAATTAAGTTTATGTGATAAGCACTTCACTGCTAGTGATAAGAAGGACTCAATTGTTTTCTTGTGTGTACTTGTTATCTGCGGTGGCCTGTCCAAGGGCGTTGTCTAAATGTGTGATGGGGGATTTTATGCTTCCCCCCCTGGGAGTGCCCTGTGTGCATGTAACCTAAATAAAAGCAGGCTGGGCATCCCAAGTCCTCAGTTCTTGGTTGTCCCTCAATCGCAGCGTTGACTCGTTTTTGTGGGCAGATGGGTATCCTAGCTGTACTACAGCTAAGAGGGGTTATTCTACATTTGCGAGACTCATATAGAATACTATGGAAAGCAGCTTCTCCCCTCTTCAGCAATAGGAATCCAGGCTACTAAGCGGTCCATCTCTCAGCGAGACTAAGGGTAACCGTAACAACGTTTATTAAATAAACGCTTTAACTAGTGCCTAAGCGTTACTCTAATTACGCTTATGCACTTAATCAACCTAATCAAAACTTGGCAACAAGTTCGTAATGAATCAACGTTGGCGGCATCTCTCCCTATCCTAGCCCCTACTAGCAGATGGTCAAGGCCCCTTCCGATACCTGCAGCGTGACACCCGGCTGACACGCCCAATGGCACTCAGAGAGAGTTGTGATGGTGAGAGATCTTCGGCCCACATTTGCGAGGGAGGGGACCCCCAGACAGGCGCCTGGCGGGCATAACCCCCTCCCTTCTTTTTGGACCATCACTCTTCTTCCTTCGTGCCCCGCTCCCCAGGGCATTGAACCACCCGCCACAAGAGCCAGGCGAACTCTTTCCGCCAAACAAACAAACAGGCACCTATTACTTAAACAACTGCAATAACAGTAACAATAATAACAATAATAACAGCAATCACATAAACCATATTTCTGACTTTATGCAATAACCCTCAATAGGGCTCCCCTGATGTCCTTTAGAAAGATATCCAGCCCAACGTCCATCAGGTGGACACCATCAGGCCTAAATAGGTCCTTTTTGTCGTCCGTTATAGTTTCGTGCTTGATTCACGAAACCCCCCAAGCCCATGACGTCCCTTCCCATCTACCTGTTCACCTTTTTGCGCACGTTATACGCAGCCTTCTGAGTGACAATGTGTCTCCAATGCAGTCTAGCAACCACATTCGACCATCCCACAAAGTCACCTCCTTCAACCAAGTGTGCACCCAATGAACATCTGCTGACATTCTTTTAATCAGGGTCCAATGCGGGCAGTGCCCCCCAAATCATTCCCCCCGAGGTGCAGCACTAAATGTTAGGCCGCCCCCACCTTCTGTGCACGTCCTGCAAGAGCGCCGGCAAATCAGCCCACAACAATCCCCTGCGCCCTAACCACCGGAAGCTTGCCTTGGACGTTGGGAATCCAAGCTGCTGTCCCTCCGGCGACCGCAGCTCCCTGATGTGAGCCAGTGGACGTATGAATGCCCTACAATCCACACGCGAACTGTCGGGGCTTTCTCATTTACAACACCTGTTAAAACAGAGTACACCATCATGAACTAACCCGCCAAATTTGACCAAATAAAGAACCCCAGCCACCAGTGACTCCCAGCCCAGAACTGCTACTAATTTTGCCCCTTTGTCGGTCTAATGTATGTCCTATATTGTGTAGACTTCCATCTACCGAGACGTTTAATCTCCGCTGCTGGGAGGCACTTCTGCGCCGCGCTGGTTGCTGCGCCTATTCTGAATGAATGTGGAGCAATCCTTTTGGGATCCAACCCCGCTTTCTCAGTCGCCTTAGCGAGCACCCTACGGGAATTGGAACGCGGACAATGCTGACCCGTCCTCATGTACGAAAAACAGCTCACCTCCCGTCAGTCGCGCCGACAGGTATTGTTCAACGCAACTCGACCGGACAACTCTCAACACAATCCTGCTTTGTAAGTGGCAACCACGCTCCTCTGCCTTCTTGGTCAGTTTTTGACCTTGGCACGAACAATAGAAGGCCCCGTCAGTCACCCGGACATGCTCCAACCGTACACCCCCTGAGCCTTTCACCTTAGAAGAAGCCACGAGCTCCCCCACTCGGAGCGCTCCCGCAAATGCCACAGCAAAAGCTGCAATAAACAACAGGCTCTCATATTCAGATTTACACACAAAAGCCACACTCAAGGCTAACAGACTCAGCCTGTCCTGTGTTATGGGCTCCCTTCGGTCCTTCGGCCGGGGAGCCACCCTTCCCCACCCTTTCACACACCTTCCTAACCAAGAAAGGCTCCAGAGTGATCAGCGTGACCCAGATCTTTGTTAACAAAATGCGACAGCCGACAGTCTCCCTGCCGCACCGGCCCTACTGACCCCGTCACACCTCAGCTGCGCCAACCAGTCTAAAATCTGCACCCTAGTGGCCCTTTGTACCTGCATGCCCTTTTGTAGACAGAAAGCTTCCCAGCTGCTCCAGTGGCTCCTGTATGCCGACCACGTCCTGGGCGCCAAAGATGCCTTAACTAACGGTAAGATGCTTGCCCAATCTTCAATAACTGCCAAAGAAAAATTGGGCACGTTAGACCCTCAACCACTTGCCATGGGAGCTGCTTCCCTAACTGCCCCCATTTAAATCGAGAGAGTGCATCAGCGATAACGTTTTGCACTCCCGGGACGTGTTTGGCGGTGAAGTGAATGTTACGCTGTAAGCAGCGCAACACCAAGTGCCTCAGATAGAACATGACTGCTGGTGATGACGCAGACAACCTGTTAATGGCGTACACCACACTCATGTTGTCTGTCCAGAACACCACCGACCTATTGGCTAACTTCTCTCCCCATATTTCAATAGCCACAACAATGGGAAATAGCTCTAACAAAGTCAGGTATTTTATGTAACCTGACGCCACCCACTCCCGTGGCCACGGAGCTGCGCTCCATTCCCCATCCAAGTGTGCCCCATAACCAAAGCCGCCCGCTGCGGTCCGTGAACAGGTTCAGCAAAAGGTTCGGTACCGACGGCTGTCTCCATAAGCACACCCCGTTAAAACTCTGAAGGAAATGATCCCAGACCGCCAGGTCTTCCTACACCTCAGATGTGACGAGTACCCATTTGTTGTGGCCAGTAGGGCCCTTCAACAGGCCCTCCAACCGACGGTTAAAAATCCGTCCCATAGGTATAACTCTCCCCGCGAAATTCAGCAAACCCAGCAAGGATCTGGACATCCCTGACGGTGACCTTGTCCCTACTGCATGCTGCCCCGTACCACCGACCGCATACGCGTCACCTTCTCCATTGGAACCTGCATATCTCCAGCACCTTGTCGATTGCAATTCCCAAGAAAGTGAGACATGTGCATGGGCCCTGTGTTTTTTCGTCCGCTAGCGGGACGCCAAAACGCTTCATCATATCCTGCATAACGCCCATGAGCTGTTCACACTCATGTCGAACCTGCTCTCCCTACCAATAAGAAATCATCAATGGTAGTGGGCCAATGCTCCCCCCCCTGAAGCCTTGTATACCACCCAATGGAGGAAAGAGCTGAAGCATTCGAACAGCGAGCAAGACAGGGAGCACCCCATCGGCAAGCAACGATCCACATAATATGCACCCTCAAACTTCATGCCCATCAGTCTGAAGGCGAGGGATGCAAGGGCAGCAGTCGAATGCTGGCTCGATGTCCAGCTTCGCTAAGAGCCGCCTGAACCGCATGCGCCGAACAACGTCCAGCGCCTTATCAATGATTGATAATGTACCGAACTTATCTCGGGGTCGATTGCGTCATTGACCGAACTCCCCCTCGGAAAGGACAGGTGGTGTATCAACCTGAACTTCCCTTCTCCTTTTTTGGTACGACCCCCAAT
Organism: Bombina bombina; assembly: GCF_027579735.1. Taxonomy (NCBI): domain Eukaryota; kingdom Metazoa; phylum Chordata; class Amphibia; order Anura; family Bombinatoridae; genus Bombina; species Bombina bombina. The sequence continues at coordinate 251,871,975 of NC_069500.1, forward strand.
GGCGAGATCACCAGATCTCCCAATGGGCAATCCGCAAATGGGTCAGAGACCCCTGCCCAATGCGACTTCCTTAGCCAATTTTTCCCTCACTACATGCGGGAATTCGTAGGCTGTTTTGAGGTTCCTGTGCACCGCCGAACCCCTAACCATCCCAGTGATTGGAATGTGAAACCCCCCTTCCAACCCTGACTCTGAGCAATTCTGCCGCCTCCTGGTCAGGCGTAGTTAGCCAGCCATATCAGCAAGGCCGACAACCTAAGCGGGTTGGGGCCCTTGACCGTAACTCCAGGCTTAGGAGCCGGTTTGATCTGACCCTGCTCTCTCCTTTTTCCACACTCAGCTCCTGGGTGTGGTCCCGCGCAGAATTTGCATATGTAACGAAAGGAGCAGTTACTCCCCCTGTCACACTGCTTATCTTGGAATTTCCAACATTCCCTACCCCGTCTACCGAGCCGGGCCCCCTGTCAGGTGCATTGCACTCACCATCTCCTGTTGTCTCTGCTCCTGCTGACCCCTGCTGTGTTGCACCAGTTGACTGTTGCTGGTGCCCTGCACCACCAGGGCGCTATTTGATCCCGAATCCATTCGTGCTGTCGACTGTTCCGGCAACCTGCTGGGACCAAACAACTTGGGGAGTACTCCGGTGTACAGGAGGTGCATCAACAGAAGCACCCATCCTCTCCCCCCCTTCTCTCCCTTGCATGCCCAAAGCTCTAGCCACAGCACCTTCTAATAGCCTGTTTCCTGCCGTGCACCTCCTGGGCGTGATCACTAAACCCAGGCTGGGGCCTAGCATCATGAACCTCACGCAGTGCAGCTTCTACTGCCCTTCTAATTGTGTCCTCATTCACTCCTCTTTGCATGTGCGCCATATCATACCTGCCTGTCACGCTCCATATCACCCTGTCTCAAACGTTCACCAGTCACAACTGGCTTGACTGCTGATAACCATGCGTTATCCCTGCATGGGCCCCACCCCCATGCTGACCATACCCGGCTTGAGAACCGTGTGGTAGACCTGACCTATACATTGGCCTATCATCTCTCTCTATAGGCCCTGCTCGGCCCCTCAACACACCTTCATCCATACTTGCCACCATTTGTGCCTCATTTGCAAAATTCCCCATATGTCCTCTATATGTGCCCCTCTCACTTGCAGCCGCAAACTCCTGGGGCCTCTGCCCAACACGTACATTCAATTGTGCCTGCGCCTGTGCGCTAGTGCTAGGCCCTCACATCCGATCTCATTATCACCTCAGGATCCCTCCGCACCTGACCGGGATTCCCCCCCTGCTTGCACATGCGCACCAGCCCTTGGCCTGTCAGACATCCCCTCATCTGCGCCACGCAACTGCCGCGGCCCCGCTCGGACCAGCCACCTCTGCTGCCCCGCTGCTGCCCCTCCCGCGACCGGTAGTCTCCCCAAGTTACCTGTGGAGCTCCGGTCGAGTGAGGGTGTCTCCTTCCTGCTTCCAAGATGGCGGCCGCTACTCTCCTCCTCCTCCTCAGACGAAATCTCGGAGGAGGAGTTCTCACGTGAGCCGCCATCAGAGGGAGCCGTTACCGCTGCGCACTCTGCAATAGGCCGCACTCCCCCTACCTCACCACCGGCCACCACAACGGCCCCCGAGCCCTGCGCATGGGCCACCGCAGCCCTCCTGATAAGGACTGCGCTAAGGCCAGGACCGCCGCCATGGCTTCCGGCGGCAAGGCCGCAAACTGGTCAATGATGCCTGGTCCCAGTGGGGCCCTACATACTCTGTGATACCTCGTGGCCCCCACTGGGCCCACCTAGATTCTCCCTGGCTGCCTCCCCTGACCTCTGGGCCATGAACATCCAGATTGGGTGATCCCTCTAGGGCCCCCTCACCCTGGGCCCTCAAACTAGGGCCTCCATCCCCCAACCCACTCCCTTTCTTCCCCTTCCCCTTATTGAAACCCCTGGCTGGTGGGGACTTTTGGGGTGTGGGGGGTACCAAATCATCAGACTCAGGTTCCTGTCTTTGCTTTGCAGGTCCCTTCTTCCTGGCAGACAGCTCCACCACCTCCCTGTAACGCTTGGGAGGCACAGATTTCCTTCTGGATCTCTCCATGCTCCACTCTTTGCAGCAAACTTCAAAACCTTCTCCTTGAAGTCTGGAAACCGAAAGAGGCTGAATTCACTGATGCAGGACCCTATAAAGGTAAGAACAGACAACCGCCTCTCCAAATGCAACATTGTAACAAAACATAGCTTAGCATTTCTCCAGACTTCAAGTTGGTAATCCCTTAATGTTGTTACTGGCCCACTAGGGGGCCTTCCACTATCATAAGATACACAATAATATATGGTTTGCATTGGCATTATCCCTACTCACACCATACTCTGATTCCTACTTGTAGACGCACTGAGTTGGGGTATCGGCTGTTGTGCCTCCTTACAGTGTTGTTAGCAGAGCTAGCGGTGGTTGTTTAGGAAGGGGCTAATTCCTTGTTATTGCATGTTAAACCCTCTGATGTATCAGAGAGGTCATTCCTATGTGTATATTATTATTATTTTTATAAGCGCATCCTCTAAAGTCTCACGCGGTATACAAGGCATTCTCCCATCTGATCATCCACCTGACACCTTATCGAATTGGCTATGTGCCATTTTTTTACGTACTTTCATATTTTATTGGACTTCAAGAGTGTCTTATGACACACACACTGATTGGATGTTCTTTGGGATTGTCATAAAAAAGTGTTTATCCCAGGGGGCTGGCATAACATTGTAATAGAAACATTACTATAGTCACAGAGTTAGCCCATTTCACAAATAGATTTTAAAAAAAAAATAAAGTTTTAATGGCAATGATTACATATGTCATTTGATTAGCTTAAGTTTACCAACACTTTAGGTAAGCATAAAGTGCATTGTTTTGTAATTGTTATCAATTAGGGAAATAAACAAACAGTTCTCCTTTTTATATATACACAAACTCTGCTATGGATAATATAATTTATATTGTCTCTGTAAATAGTTGCCCAAATGATATGGTATAAATGTCATCAAATGTTACCAAATATGATCTGTACTGTATACAGGATAACCATTAGACGGTAATATTAGCAGGAGTTGCCTGTAACAAACTCGGATTTACCCCCACTATGTGACTCTTCCGGTCCCTGGGGAGAAGGAATTTGTTACGCTATAGATCCGTGTTCTTTAGAAGCCACCAAACATTCTGGGTATCCAGCATGTTCCTCTGTGCCTCCCTCCTCAGACGTCAACGGGGCTGTAAGCAATCCTCTCTGTAGCATTTGTGGTATCCTGCTTGTCTGCCGACTTCTGTGTTTCGGTCAATCCTCGATTCTAATGGGCGATCTCTCTGCAGCTCCTAGCCTGCTCAGTGAGCGAGCATAAACGGATTATATCCCGCACAGGTGCTTCTTGTTCAGGGGTGGTCAGCAAATATCCAAATGAAAAAAAGGTAAAGCGGAGCACCAATAGCTTAAAACTTGAATTTTATTTTATTCAATTAAAAGTCTCATTCACATATGGAAAATGAAATCCAAAAGGGGGGTCAGAACACAGCTGAGATTCAGCTTTGGACAATGGCAGTAAGCCAAAACGCGTCAGCTGTGTTCTGACCCCCTTTTGGATTTCATTTTTCATATGTGAATGAGACTTTTAATTGAATAAAATAAAATTCAAGTTTTAAGCTATTGGTGCTCCGCTTTACCTTTTTATCGATTAGGGAAACATATGTAGCAGGGTTGGCCATAAGAAGTCAGCAGGATGCATTTCCAGTTTTGAAAATTAGAACATCTACACTATTTTTTTAATTACATGAAAAGGTGGCAAAATAAATAATGAAACTAAACATTTTATAATAAAATCTCAATGTCACTTTTCAGTAGTGTACACATATTGAGGTAGACTCAAGAGCATGCACATATCTTGAGCACTACATATAAATTATTGTTACAAACATTTCTACACACACAACTTGCCACATAGTGCTTAAGTTGCATGCATGCTCGAAGACTACCTCAGAACATTGGCCCTTTGATTTTAGCTCCCATATCCCCTTAAGTGTATGGACATAAAAAAAATATTTAAAAATTAGCACCCAATTATAAGAAAACGGTTAATTGTGAACATGATTTGAGCTTGCTATGAAACTCAAACTGTATGGAAATACACAAGGTAGTCACTTTATTAATAAACATTCTAATTTTCTGAATGAATGAATAAGGAATGGGGTAAAAAACATTATAATAAAGCAGGTTAAATAAGAATAAAAATGAATCAACTTATTTGTTGCAAAAAATATATATCTGATTTAAAGAAAGGTTTTAGAATATAATTGAAATAAGATACTTTATCTTGTAAATTAATCTGATGAATCAATATTTGGATGATGAAATGTAAAAGGACAATACTGACATCTAGTGGCAATACACTGAAGGTGCAATGATTCTGACTAATCACGGAATCAAGTAACTTTTATGAAGCACTATTATTAGTTCCTGAAAGTGTATCTGTATTGTATCAGATTAAACTTAAATAAACTTATATTGGCAATTTAATTAATTAGATCAATTGAATCACAGCCAGTTAAAGGTTTTAGCAGGAAAATAAGGCATTATTACTGTGTTAATTGTATACCCCATTACGAGCGGTCTTGTTTCTCTGTTTTATGTAGTAAAATATTATTAAGCACAATAGCTTATATTCCAGCATTGTAAAAAATCACTTTTAGTTAAATGGACACTTAAGTCAAAATTAAACTTTAATTATTCAGATACAGCATGCAATTTTAAACAACTTTTCAGTTTACTTCAATTAACAAAATGTGCACACCTTTTATATTTAAATGTATGTGACTGATGGCTGTCACATGGTACGTGTATGCATTTGTGATTGGCTGATGGCTGTCATATGGTACGGGGGAGTGGAAATTAGACACATACGTTTTAAAATTGTCTGAAAAAAATCTACTACTCATTTGAAGTTCAGACTAAGTGCTATTGCATTGTTAATTGTTATCTTGCCTTTGTTGATTATGCAAATCTACTGTGTTAACTGGTCCTTTAAACCAGGAGACTAATTCCTTAGCAACTCACCTTTCTGTGTGTGTGACACTGGCATTGGTATTAACCCTTCCCCACTTCCCTTTAATTAATGATACCTCTATATTGCTTTATAGCATCCCAATTACCTCTTCAATTAATTAACTATTTAATTAATTGCCATCATAAAACCTGTATAAGTGTTTAGAAGGTTGACACACAAGCCCAAAAGTAAATATTCACATTGGCAAAGTGAATCGTAAACGACTATAACATAAAATTGTGAAACTCAGGGACTTAATTAGAATGCAAACATTGTTATAATTCCATTAAGCTGATAAAGGCTGTACAATGTGACTACCATGTAGATTGTTAGTGAGGTTATAATAAAGTTTGCATTTTAATTACATTCTGAGTGCCCTTTCTCCTAAAATGTCTATTGTGAAGAAACATTTTTACAGTAACTAACATGCAAATAATTATTGTATGAGTTTGGTTGCCCTTCATAAACTTAGATTTGTCCAATAATAATAGGGACCAGCAGTTTTCAAATTGTGGGATTTACAGATAAAAAATGGAGTGATTTTTGGTCTGAAAAGTAATTTGGCTTTATGTATGGATTTGAATTGGAGTTAGAATGTGGGACATGGTCCTATAAAATATTGGACTATATTACAAACATTTCCTTTATCTTCATTCTGTCATTTGAAGTAGCTGATTTTGCCTGCACAGAAGAACTTACTATAGAAAGGCTATGTATACAAGTGACAGCTGCTGTAATTACTATTGTTTTAGGGAATAGATTCATCAATATTTCAGGACTCAATGATCAAAAGCTTGCCTGCATGGAGAGAAAGCATACAAAAGTTTTTAGGTTTTCTACCATTATATTGCAGTTTATTTGTCTCTCATTCATATCCAGAACCCTGCACAGCCAGATAAACAGCTCTTATGATAAAATGTGACTACTAATATTGTATTAAGGATCTCACAGTACTGACAAAACCTCTTGGATAATCAGAGCGGAGAGCTTTTTTTATCATTAGGACCTTCGAGACAAAAGGCTGTATGATCTAAAACTCTGCTCTGGCAAGATCATTTACAAAGTCTCCTCTATAGTGAGAGATCCATCAAATAATTTTAGAAAGGGAAATTTTAGATTGAAAGCTATTTATCTGGTTATGCATGGTTCTGGTTATGAAGAAGATGCACCTACATGGAAAAAAACCGAAGGTTTTGTGTAATTTCTCTCCATGCTAATGAGATTTGGTTATCAACCCCAGAGAAAGAAAGATTATAGGGGAGTGATTAATTGAAATTTGAGAATAAGAGTTTTATTTCAAGGAAAAATAATTTCAGAAATCACAGCTACTAGGGATGGGCGAATGTTTCGCAACATTCGAAAAAACGGCACGAATTTTAACACATCCGTTCGTTCGAATAGAATTTCGAATGTTTACATAACATTCTAACATTTGATTTTCAATGTTCGGTTTCAAATTTTACGATTACATTCGATAAAAATATTCTTTTCGAAAAATTTTAATTTAGATTGTAATAGGTATTCTTTTTTTTTTTTTTAAATCTTTATTTTATTGAAATTTAAATATTCACAATAACATATTTCAATATGGAAATGGTCCACAATAAAGAATATTGCTAGTTAGAGCTAAATGTTCATGTGTTTCGCTGTTGTTTTATAGCTGTAGTTCCATATTCGTAATGCAGCTAGACCATGTAGTCTCTCAAAATGGGTAAGAGTGGGGACAGGGGGGAACATGGGTTCTAAGTAACAAGAAAACAAGTAAACAAACAAATCAATAAAACAAATATGATGTCTTACGTCTGCGTATCTTTATCCGGATCGGCACTGGCTCTTGGAATATGTGATTATTGAGGTAATGTACAGTCTGTTCGCTATGAGGGAAGGATTGCATCCTTTTCGTTTGGTAACTATTAGTACAACCATCTAGGGAGAAGGGGTGGCAGTTTGAGGGGCATGTGGAATAAGTGTAGTGTGTAGGGACTCCTGCCAGATAAATTTGGCATCTAGAAAGGTGTATTGTTATAATGTAAATTGTTCTTCTACTTCCTCAAGCCACATTGTTTTAGAAAGGGTCAGGCGTTTCTTCCAGTTACGGGCTATTAATTTTCTCGCGCTATTAAGGCCTATTTGGAGCACCAGAAGCCGCAAGCGACACGGCAATTTAGGGAGGTCATTGAGTAACGCCATTTTTGGGTTTAGTGTAAATTCAGCTGAAATACTTTGTCTGAAATGTTGCTCTATCGTCTTCCATAGGGGGCGTACTCTAGGACATCACCACCACATGTGTATCAGGCTACCATGTCCCCTGCAGCAGCGCCAACATCTATCCGATAGGTTTGGGTAAATACTGCTTAACTTCGATGGGGTTAAATACCACCGCAGGATAATCTTATAATTAAGCTCTAGTATTACAGGCGAGGTCGAGGATTTTTTGACTGATTTGAATATGTTGGCCCAGTTGTTGTCTGTTATATGACTACCTATATCTGCATTCCATATACCTGAGTATGGGGGGTAGGGATGTCCCTAATATTCTTGGTTAAAAGTTTGCGGGAGAGCGAAAGTGTTCCTCTAGGTATAATCCCTCCATGGCATAATGTTTCAAATGTGGTGGGTGTTCTTAGTAGGTCGGTTTTGAATGGGGAGGTATGTACAAAGCCATGTAATTGTGTGTATTTTAGCCAATTGTTGTATTTGCCTTGAGCTATGTTGATTAGTTTGTCCCTTTCTAAAAGTTTGCCTGCCTCCGTGAAGTTTAGTAAAGGGATGGTGTAGTCCATTCAGAGAGCCTCTGGAATCCCCTGTCGAGGCCACCCACCATTTCCACGTTTAGGACAATCGGAAATAGGGGAGACCTGCTAGTTGAGATGTACGGCCTGGATGATGTTATTTGATCCCAAGTCTTAAATAGGTGTTTGTGAATTTCTAGTTGTCTACATTGAGGTGGTCTTAAGTCGCTAGGTACCCAGCACAACGCGTGCACTAGTGGTGCCCTAAGTATATGTGAGTCTAACGCGACCCGGGCTTTACATTCCTGTTTCCCATGCCAATCTAATATCCTTTGTAATGTGACTGCTAGGTAATACTCTTCAATTTTTGGTAGACCCAATCCTCCATCAGCAGTTGACCTATACATTGTATCTCTATTAACTCTAGGTTTATATTTCCCCCATACAAAGGAATTAAGGCTGTTTTGGAGACGGTTTAAATACCAGCTAGGTAAGTGCATAGGTAATGTCTGTAATATGTATGTGATCCTAGGGAGCATGGTCATTTTTAAGGCCTGGACCCGTCCCCACCATGAAAGAGGCTTTTTCATCCACATCTGAAGGTCATGTTGTGTATTGTTTAATAAAGTTAAGTAGTTTTTGTCAAAGAGTGTTGTCTGCTTGGGAGCGAGGTGAATCCCTAAGTATTTGATAGAGTCCTTTCTTAATTTTAATGGGCATATCTTCGATAGTGAGTGAAATTTGGTGTCTGATAAGCTCACATTTAGGATCTCCGACTTTTGTTTGTTGACTAGAAAGTTAGAATACCGTCCAAATCTGTCTAATTCTGTTAGTATTTCTGGGACGGTCGTTAGGGGTGAGGTAGCTGAGAATAATAAGTCGTCAGCAAAAGCTGCCGATTTTGTAGGATTGATTGTTGAATGATATACCTTTGATTCTTGGGTTTTTTACGGACGTGAGAAGTGAGGACCTCCATCGTCAAAACGAACAAGATCGATGATAGGGGACAGCCTTGGCGCGTGCCATTATGTATGGGGAATGTGTCTGACAGTATACCGTTAGCTTTAACTTTTGCATTTGGGTTTGAGTATAGACTAAAGATTCTGTTAATTATTTTCGGGCCAAATACAATGTTTTTAAGGGTTTCTAGGAGAAACTGCCAGTCTGTTCGATCGAATGCCTTTTCGGCGTCTATGGCTATCAATACTGATTCTATTTTATGGGTCTTAGCATATTCTATAAGGGTTAGGGCTCTAAGGGTATTGTCCCTGGCCTCTCGGCCAGGAACAAATCCCACTTGATCTGTGTGGACTATGTCATTAAGAATAGAGTTAGAGGGGTGTGGAGGCTTGTTTTATCTGTTTGTTTTTTCCTTTAATTATTATTATTTTTATTTATTTTTTCTCTCTTCTTCTTTCCTTTTTTTTCTCTTGTGTGTTATAGTTTTATATATCAAGGAAAATACCATACAGTATGCAAGCTAATGCAAGTCAATGCAAGTTTTTTGTAAGTTTATTGGTAATAGTATTTGCTTCTCTTTTTTTTTCATACAAATGTTTATTGAAAATTGTAACTAATGATAATGCAGGATTTGACTGTATAACTTTTTTTTTTGGAACCATTGTGTGATATGGCTTTTCCCTTTTGTTTTACTGTCATGCCTCTGTGAATTTGAAAGGTATGGCTTTGCATTCTGTTATGGTTAATAAAAAGCTAAAAAAAAAAAAAAAGAATAGAGTTTATACGGTTCGCTAAGATTTTCCCTAGAATCTTGAGATCTGTGTTTAGTAGCGATATAGGCCGGTAACTACCTGGGTCTTCCTGTGGCTTTTCTGGTTTCAAAATTACAGATATGTGGGCTGCTAGAGAATCTATAGAGAGTTGAGTGCCTTCATCTAGTGAGTTAAAAAGTTTTAATAAATGTGGGGCTTGAATGGGACAGTGTGTCTTGTAGTATTGATTGGTTAGTCCGTCAGGTCCTGGGCTCTTACCTGTTGGAAGGCTCTTAATGGCTTTCACGATTTCTGTTAATGTTATATCTGCTTCCAAGTCAGTCATCTGGGCTTGCGTTAATTTGTTTAGATCTGCTGTAGCTATGTATGTTCTCATGTTTTGTATGTGGTCGTGTTGAGTAGTTTTTGTCAGGTTGTATAATTGTTGGTAGAAGCTTCGGAAGTGAGCGGCTATCTCTTTACTGTCGACTACATAATCTCCCTGTTTAGTTCTAAGTTTGTGGATATATGTAAGGGTATTTTTATCCCTCAGGGTGTTAGAAAGGATTTTGCCTGGGCGGTTCCCTTGGTAAAAATATTTTTTCCGAAGGTTCAGCATTTTTCTTTGGGTTTCAGAGTACAGCAGTGTATTAAGTTCTTTTCGTGTGGCGGTCAGTGTTGTTAGTAGGGTTCTGTCCGAGGGGGATTGCTTATGTTGAGTCTCCAGGTCGTTAAGTCTGTTAGTGAGTGTGTTTAGCTGAGTGTTGTATTGTTTTTTAATATATGCTTTGTGTTTTATGCACTCTCCGTGTATAACTGCTTTATGTGCTTCCCATACATACATCGGATGTGTTTCTAGGTTAGCGTTTAAGTCAAAGTACTCGGTCAGTGCTGTCTTGAGTTTTTTGGCTGTTAGTGGGTGGTGTAGAAGGTACGGGTCCAGTCGCCATATGAACGGATGAAATGGGGAGTCAAGCCAGTTTAGTTCTAAGGACAACATAGAGTGATCCGACCATGCCGTTGATGATATGTCGGTGTTTGATAGTAGGGATAAGCTAGACTGGTCGAGGAATAAATAGTCGATCCTTGAGTACATGGACCAGGGGTGTGAAAAAAAGGTGTACCCGCGCTGTGTGGGGTGCTGCAGTCTCCATGTGTCTATGAGTCCTGTTTGTTTAAGGCATGAATAAGTAGCCTTAGGTGGGCGTGACATGTTACTTGTGTTTAAGGAGGTAGAGTCAAGTGCGGGATCCAAGATAACGTTCAGGTCTCCACCCATCACTACAGTGCCTTTACGTGATTCACGTATCATGCATTTGAGAGTATTAAAAAACTTGCTCTTATTTGTATTGGGGGCATACACGTTGACTAGAGTGATTGGGCTGTTGTAAAGTAGGCACACTAATATTAATATCCTCCCCTCCTTATCTGATATGTTATGAAGAAATTGAAAGGGTAGGGATGAGTGGAAAAGGATTCCCACCCCATTTATCTTTTTTTCATGGGAGTTAAAAAAACTGAGAGGGAAGTGTTTGTTCGAGTATTTAGGTTCGTTTGCTCGAGGGAAATGCGTCTCCTGTAGAAATATAATAGAGCCCTTTTGTTTGGCGAACCAGTGTATTGCAACTGACCTTTTAGTAGGCGAGTTCAAACCTTTAGCGTTTTGGGATATAATTGTAAGTGGTCTAGAGGTCATGTGTACTGTTCGTGTGGGGGTTTGCTATTAAGTCTTCCAGACTTGTCTTACCGTATGGGGGAGTTATCCGCTTCTTGTAGGTGCGGTGTGCTGGAGAAATTCCAATGAGGTTGTGGTGCTTACTGTGAACGTGACGTGAGTGGAGTGTGAGCCAATGTGCCGATCCAGACTTTGCAGAGAATCTGAAATATAATAACATACATTGATAAGTATAACATAACAAGATAAAAATTGAGATAATTAACATTGAGAACAATAACACTAAGGATTACAAAGGTAATCTCCTTTCCTTTCCTTTTAATCTAAACTCGAATTCAAATTTAAGTCTAAATTCAAACTCAACTCCAAATCAGGATGGGGGTAGAATGGTAGCAATCTAAGGTCGCTACCGTTCCCCAATTAGGGCTGGTGCTAGTATTACATTAAGATGGGGTTCCCTCCAGTTGTGGGGGATCTGTCTATAGTGGTTTGCACCACATGGGGTGTAAATTGGTGTGTAAGGGGAATATCCTTAAGTCTCTTTATGATGCAAAAGTGGGTTAGCTATAGGCCAGTGTCTAAGGACCAAAGTGTATTTTTCGCTGGGGTGCCAAAGTCACTTTAGATGTTGAAGTGGGGTTAGTTGGTTTAAGTCCAGATTGTTGAGAGTTAGACCTCAAGGTGGGTTCGTGGGGGTGACTGGTGCCTGGCGAGAGGTGGTGGGGTCTATTTTGTGTTTCTTGGGAACTGTGTTCCATTTTTGTCTCTGTGGCTTTGGTGGGTACAGGTCTGATGTTGATTCTCTTTTGTTGTGATCCGTAGTTTGGGGTATGTGCTTCGGTAGTGGAATATTCAGCTGTGTACAGAAGGAATCAAGATCTTCTAGGTCTTTGTAAATGATTTCCTTATTGTCTTTCGCTACTCTGAGTGCAAAGGGGAAACCCCAACGATATGGGATTTGGTGGTCTTGTAGGTGAGTAGTCAAGAATTTGACATTCCGCCGGTGAGCGGGCTGAGATCCGCAAAGATTTGTATTGTATCGCCATCTTTGTAGATTGGTGCTTTCTTTCTTGCTGCATTCAGCAGTTTTTCTTTGTCTTTGAAGTTGTGGCATCTTAGAATGATGTCTCTTGGTGGGGCTTTAGGTGAGGCCTTAGGTTTTAGTGCCCTGTGTACTCTATCTAGAGAGATGTCTGTAGCCCCTTCACTGTCTAGAAGGAAATTGAATAGGCCTTGTAGGTATTTTTGGAGTTCGGTGCTTAGAATTTTTTCAGATACCCCTCTAATTTGCAGATTTTGGCGTCGGCCACGATTGTCTAAGTCCTCTATCTGCATCTGCATTTGTCTAACCTCTTCTGTTTGATGTTGGAGCTGCATAGAGTGTAGGTTAATCGGTTCTGAGATTTCTTCTGCTTGGTCTTCTAGTTGGTGCACCCTGTTGCCTAAGTCAGTGATTTCTTTTTTGACATCAGAAAGTCCCTCTTTTATAAGTAGGCTGACCTGGGTCATGAATGATACAAAGTCCTCCTTGGTTGGTAAAAATTTTAGATCTGCTTTAGTTATAGGGGTGAGAGGATCCGTTTGCGTGTTATCAACCTCTTCTTCGTGTGTACTATCAGAGCTGTGTGGGGAGCTAGGTGCTATATTTGTTTTAGCTTCCATTGTTTTAAAAAAGGAGTTTAATTTGCTGGATGGTGTCACAGCTGATTTGTTAGCTTTGTCTCCCTTAGGTAGGCGTTTAGACGCCATTGCAGTTCAGTATGTTTTATTGGAGTGGAGCAAGGGGCTTATTCTATGCAGTGATGCTTGTTGTAGCTATTGGCACCAGGTATTTCACTCTCTTGGCCGTATGGATAGTTCAGCCAGTGGCTGCAGATTAATGCTGAAGGCTCTAATGTGGTTGTGCCTTTTATTATTTCTTTTAGGAGGCTATTACATTCTAGCCCCTTGTCTGTGTTACAGGTGCTGCTGGTGCTGCTGTCTTAGAGTGTGATATAGGGGGATCTCACTCAGTTATATCCGTGGCCCTGTTGTTAGACTGTATGTTCACCCGGTTTCAAGTATATGTTGGGGCCGGTGACGTCAGTCTGTTATGTGGGCCTGTTACGCCCCAGTGTCTGGAAGCATGAGCGTTTATTACCGCTCGTGGTATAAAGTGCTGCGTTTGTCATGTGCTTAGTCGGGAGGTATACTTATCTCCCATGAGGGTTTTCCATCTGCCAGCAGTCTATTCCCTCCGATCGGGCCTGTCTGTGCTGCAGCGTGTGCGCTGTTGATCAAAGATGGCGCTCCACTTTTCACTGCTGTGCAGCTGCGGCCAGCGGCGGTATCCTTGTGTGAGGTCCGGATGTCTTTTGAAATTAAGCAGTTTGATGCCCCTCGGCGTTTAGAGTCTGTATGGGCATCTTGTGAGGTGTTTTTGGGTAATAGGAACCCCTGTTTTTATGCCCTTATGGGGAACTTCACTCTGAGCTACACTCAGTTGTGGCCATGCTGGTCCTTGGCTCGGCTCCGCCCCTCGTAATAGTATTTCTAATGCTTTTTCTTTAAATGTAATATTCGAATTATGCAATATTCGAATTAGAAAAATTCGAATTTAGATTGTAATAGTATTTCTAATGCTTTTTCTTTAAATGTAATATTCGAATTATGCAATATTCGAATTCGAAAAATTCGAATTTAGATTGTAATAGTATTTCTAATGCTTTTTCTTTAAATGTAATATTCGAATTATGCAATACAGTATTCGATTCGAAAAAATTGAATTTAGATTGTAATAGTATTTCTAATGCTTTTTCTTTAAATGTAATATTTGAATTATGCAATATTCGAATTCGAAAAATTCGAATTTAGATTGTAATAGTATTTCTAATGCTTTTTCTTTAAATGTAATATTCGAATTATGCAATATTCGAATTCCGAAAAATTTGAATTTAGATTGTAATAGTATTTCTAATGCTTTCTTTAAATGTAATATTCAAATTATGCAATATTCTATATGGAAACATTCGAAATGATATATTTGTATCTATTATGTATCAGTTTACTAGATTCCCGCCCTACCACATGAACTATTGAACTTCTGAATAGTATTTGTTAAATAGAATGTTAAATTCGAAATTTCGAATGTGGACATTCAATATAATTATAAACATTCGAATTCGAAAGTGACATTCGAAAACTGTAAATAACATTTGATTTTTGAATTTTTAAGAATATTCATTCTTATCGACATTCGGATTTAGAATTCAAATTTCGGTAATAACATTCGTTCTACATTCGAAATTCGAAAATTTACACATTCGCCCATCCCTAACAGCTACCATATGGCTTTAGCTAAGATCACAGTTCATTAAAATATTTGATATATATAATATAGTAACTACACAAGAAATAGCATCTTTTCACTCATCAACAATTTTGAAAAAGTTGATTCAGGTAGTTATAGAATGTTTGAGAGCAAAGTTGAATTTCCACCAAGTATTTAGTAAAATGTGGGAGTTTTCTATCTTTTGCACAACTGAGTGAAGAAATTAAATCTTGCCTTTTTCTACATGGATTATAATGAATATATTTCACAGATGACCTATAGGACATAGAGTCATTAAATGCAATGCAGACTGGGAATAAAATGAGCTGACATTCAGATGAAGTGAGTTGTATGATATCAGCATATTTATAACAATTTAGTTAAGAGGGATGATGAGTCTGCTTTTGTGCGAGTAGAACCTGGGATCTCACTGTACTATTAAGATTTCAATAGATAACATGCAATTTTCTTAACACTCTACATTTTTATTTAATGCTATAATTTTTACTTTAGAAATAATGATGTATCTGCTGTTCTGTAGATCAGAATGAAGCTGCAGAGATTCATTATATTTGTTTAAGTGTCAGTTATGCTTCTCAAACAACCTTAGACAAAATGAGTTGTTTGAAAGGTATTTAAAAATGTATGTATAGAAATAATGATGTATCTGCTGTTCTGTAGATCAGAATGAAGCTGCAGAGATTCATTATATTTGTTTAAGTGTCAGTATGCTTCTCAAACAACCTTAGACAAAATGAGTTGTTTGAAAGGTATTTAAAAATGTATGTATATATATATATATATATATATATATATATATAGAGAGAGAGAGAGAGAAGAGAGAGAGAGAGAGAGAGAGAGAGAGAGAGTATATCAAGGAGTGTTACCAGCGCTCAGTTGTTCCACCAAAAGAAATATTATGATCTGATGTGGTTACTATATATAGATTTCTACACCTGTCTAAAAAGTGTAATGTGGGATCTGTATGTTCCCTGTAAAATCTTTAGACTTTATGGGTGCAAATATTGTGCAGCATGAATATACGATTCAGTGTACCCCTGACACTGATAGAAAAATAGCATAAAAAAGAATATATATCGAATGAAATTCAGTGCAAACAAATACAACAAATGTGATTGTATATAAATGATCATATGTCAAATATATATATAATGATAGATGTCTCTAAAGCGGTATAGGCAAATGTCCTGGATCACAAAAATGCAATGCAAAAGTGATGGGATAAGATCAGTTAAATAAATAAGTTCATAGTCCTGTTTGCATGATGAGCAATAATTGGCAATAGTTAATGAATAACTGCGACAATGGCACTGAGAGACAAGGGATATTCCCTTACCAGAGAGTACCTCAATCATATGAGGTAATGTTTGCGCATCTGGTTAAATCTCTCCGGTCTGTCTTGGTTTTCCCCCCCGGCTTTAGAAGGTATCTTGGTCCTTTTGTTTCGTGCAGGCTTGTGTATGGTACTTTCAACCTTGAAACTTCCTGGTCTTTGGTATAGCTGCCTTGGTGTCTCACCGCAGTATGGTAGTCCAATCTGGATCTTGGCTCTCACCGTGTTGGATGAAGTATGGCAAAGAAAGAGAAAGAGTACATAGTGTAATACTGTATAGATAAAAATTTATTACAAACAATACAGGAATAGGAAATGCACTCACATTTGTCAACCTCAATCAATATGAGGTAAGTGAAGGTATGTAGATATATTTTTATACACCTTAAGCAGGTGTGGCTTTCTTGCAACTGTGAGGTTGATACGTGATAACAGATAGTAAATGGTTCCCAATGGTCTCCTAATATATCCCAAAGGTACCTTTGTAGTAAAGTTCGCTTGGTGATAGTCACAGTTCACTAAGTGATAACCACAGTAAGTAGAGAACTGGTAAAAGGATTTCTACTGGTTCTGAGACCTGCTGCTGAAGTAATTAAGGCAGCTGCAATCTCTGCTACACTGAACGGTGTCTGTCTTAAAACATAATATCTTTACACCTGATATCCAATAAAAACAAGTGATGTGATAGAAATACAATCCTGAAACATTCAAAAGCACCAACACCTAAGTGTTACTTGCGATATAGTCTGATAGCTAAAGTAACTATACTGTCATGGCGTTTCTGGGTAAGACGTTTATAGACAAATGGTGTGTTTAGAAATTATACGCCACCTAGTGTAGCCTGATTGGCGGCTTGCTATGTATAGTGAATGCTGTGTGTAGCCAAGGGTATGTATATATATCTCAGGCTAGTTGCGATGTTGTTTATCTGAAATGCTGGTGTAAATGAAGCGGAGTAAGTGCTCTACAATGTGCTGCTTATTTTTGTCAGATGGACATGCCTGAAGAATTTCGTCAGAGTCTGCTGAAGGTAACTGTTCAAATAACAGCAGCTTAGGAAAAAAGAGCAAAGCCACACTTTCAAAATCTTGTCCTTACGCGTTTCGAAGCTTGGAAGGCGCTTCTTCGTCAGAGGAAGTTGTGGCTTGCTTACGGAATAGGCTGCAATTTAAAGGGCTTGAAGTGGGCGTCTTTTTTCCTGTAAGCATTACACGTCATTGCGTTGCGGCTGTGGTATGACAGAGTGTGCATGTGTTGCCTAGGAAACTGGTTTGTATATGTTTTCAAGACCTCCTACTTATGAAAGGAATTTTGTATAATTGTATCTGAATGGGTCCGGTAAAATTGAAATTTCTTATCCCCCAGAGACCTATTTCAGCATAAACACAAAGTATGTACTTTAGAATTTTAGGAGGACATGCTGTATGTATTCCTATTCTATAAGATCAACTCATGTGTCTTCAGACTAATAATGTTAATATAAGTATTTTCTTTAGTTATCTTATGGCTTTCTGTCACGACTCTTTTAGTTCTAATGGCAGACTGCCAGATTTGTATTTTGTACGGTTTCTTTCACCGCTTTCAAGTACCTGTTATATATGAATTGGAGGAGTGTTTTATCAGTTCTGAAAAAACGGCATATTGCTTAAGAGTAAATGACGATTAGGGAGTTTATGATTTAAGCTAATGTTTCCTATATGGTCATTAGTATGTCAAGATAGTGGATTGCTGGGGACAAAAAATATTAAATATTAATATTACCTTACTGGCTCTGGAAAGATAATAATGAGGCAATGGAAATAAAAAAAATGGGAAAAGGTGTATATAAAGATTAAATACAACCTGAATGAAACAACCAACTAAATGTGAAAAACTGAAAAGGCTGATGAATGGTAATTCACGTTTAGAAATTAAACATTGTAAATTATGAGTGCAGGAGTATTACTGGTCAGAGGAAGGCTGCTAAGTCTATCTCTTCGTTCATACCTCTTGGGGTCATAGTGTCCATATAGTGTATCCAGTATGATTCTCTTTGTCTCAGTTTTTTAAATTTATCCCCGCCTCTGGCCGGAGCTAGAACATGTTCAAGGATAGTACCTTTTAAAAGTAAGGGGTTCTTTTGATGGAAGTGTTTGAAATGTCTGGATAAACTGTGATCTTTATAGCCTTCTTCAATATTTTTCAGATGCTCCAATAGTCGAGTTTTGTACGTCCTTTTGGTGCGTCCGATATATATTGAAGTTTACACGGGCATTCCAATAGATATACCACAAAAGTAGTCTTACAGTTGGTTAATCTGTTGATGTTACATTTTTTATGTGGGAATGTATTAGACTGTACCGATTTGGTAGGTTTTTTGGGGTCATATGCATGCTCGCATCCCTTACAATTTAGACGGTTGCATTTAAAAAAAACTTTGCTTGTTTCTGTTAGCCAGTTATCTCCGGACTTCTTTTTGATTTGGCTAGGGGCCAACATTTGTTTAAAATTTAGATTTTTTCTAAAGATTATTTTTGGTGTTGGGCCTATGGCATTCTTCAATAGTTTATCCTGCTGTAGTATTGGCCAAAATTTCCTTAGGATCTTTTTAATTTCTGGAGCGGCTTCGTTATATGTTGTGATCAGGGAGATATTTTGTGGTTTGTTCGTGCTGTTTTTTGTTCTGCCTTGTAGCAAGTTATTCCTCTCCAGCTGTCTTACTTTTTTTGGGAGTTTTCAATTAGTTTCTTCGGATATTTCTTTTCGATGAATTTGGTTTTTAAGATGTCTGATTCTGTATTGTAGTCGTTTAGTTTGGAACAGTTCCTTCGTACTCTCTGGAACTGTCAGAACGGGATGTTATTAATCCAAGGCTGATAGTGACCACTGTCTGCTCTAAGGTAGCCGTTGAAGTCAGTTTCTTTAGTATACAATTTCGTTAGAATCTCCTCATTTTCGTGGAATAACACTAAGTCTAAATATTCAATACTTGCGTCCGAAATTTTAAACATAAATTTTAGATTGTAGGTATTGGTGTTTAGGTATTCGATGAATTTGCTGCTTGTTTTCTCATCTCCCTCTCATATGACCACAATATCATCAATATACCTTCCCCACCATATCACATTGTACAGAAATGGGTTGTTGGTATATATGTATGTTTTTTCCCATTCCCCCATGTAGAGGTTCGCATAGCTAGGGGCCATAATGGTCCCCATAGCGGTCCCACTGGTTTGTAAAAAATTTTTTCCATCAAATAGGAAATAGTTTTTTTCCAAAACAAATCTGATGCTAAGATAAATTGTTGATGTGTCTCCAAAAGGGGTGTCTCCTTTAGTACTTGTGACATAGTGTGTATTCCTAGATTATGTGGAATACAAGTGTATAAGGATGATCTAGTGTCATCCATTTGTACATGTTTTTCCATTTTCTTTTCCCCAATTTGGTGATTAAGTCAGTGGAATCTCTTATATACGAAGTTAGTTGTGGAACCAGAGGCTTCAGAAAATAGTCCACGTATTGTGACAGTCTTGCGGTCAAGGAGTCAATTCCTGACACAATAGGACGTCCCGGCGGATTTTGCTGGTCCTTATGTATCTTAGGCAGATGGTAAAAGATTGCCTTCCTGGGATGTTGATGGGTTAGGAATTTTAATTCATTAGTGTTAAAGAGTTTGTTGAACTGTGCTGTATCTATAAGAGAGTCTTTAGGGTTCTTGGGATGTCGTTTCCTCCTTCTGGATCCCACCAGGCCTCTTCCTCTTCGTCCTCTTCGGGTCCTTTTCTTTTCCTGGTTTGGTCCCTTGACCATTGAGGTCTGAGGTTTACTTCATAATCGGTTGATTCTGTCCTGTTTCTTTTTGGTATCTCTGTAATATTTTGTTTGTTTTGTGGGTAATTGTAGCCTGTCCATTCCTGCTCTAAAAAATTCTGTTTATGTTCTCTGTTTTTTTGTGTTCGATACATCTTATCTTCCTGTCTATGTGTGGCATAGCCACTTGGACCGGGATTGGAATTTCTCCAGTCACGTTCAGGATTTGTCTGATACATGTATTTCTGATTATGGTATTGTTGGTATGTAATTTCTTTCTTATTGTGGAAATTTTGATTTTGTTGTTTATTATGGACATAGTCTGTGTTACTGGCATGTCCCCTGTGTCTTCCATTGTGACTATTGTTGTTCCAAGGCATTTGTTGGATGAATATTGCTGTTGGTTTTTGGTTTTGTTTTTATTCTTGTTGTAGTTTGGATACTGATTTTGTCAGTTTCCATTAGAGTAATACTTGTCTGAATTAGTACTGTTTGTTCGTTGCTTGTGTTTGAATGGATTTGTAGAATCTACGGTACTATTTCTTCTATTTGTGCCTTTGGAAGGGAGTTTAAAATGAATTTGTCTGGTGCCCTTATGATTTTTATTGGTAAGTGTTGTATCGTGGGTGTTTGCTGCGGGATTGTCATTGAGTGGTGTTTCTAATGTAGTAATGTCTTCCCATACATCATCTTCCCCATCTAGGCCCTTAGACTCTTCACCTTCCTGCATATCTTAATAGTCTCTTAGAAATGTTTTTCTTTTTTTTTTTTTTTTTTTTTTTTTTTTTTGCTTCTAGAGTATATATATAGGGATGTCGCGAACTTAAAAATTTCCGTTCGTGAATGGCGGACTCGAACTTCCGGTATTGATCGCGAACCGGCGAACCGCGCAAACCGCCATTGACTTCAATAGGCAGGCGAACTTTAAAACCTACAAGGACTCTTTCTGGCCACAATAGTGATGGAAAAGTTGTTTCAAGGGGACTAACACCGGGACTGTGGCATGCTGGAGGGGGATCCCTGGCAAAACTCCCATGGAAAATTACGTAGTTGATGCAGAGTCTGCTTTTAACCCATAAAGGTCCTAAATCACCTAACATTCCCAAATTGTTTGCAATAACGTGCTTTAAAACATCACTTATGATGTTGTATCTATCAGGTAGTATAAGGGTTATGCCCGCTTCACAGTGACAGAGCAAACTCCAAGTGTAACGCACCGCAAACAGTCCATTTGTACAACCACGAGATAGATAGATTTGATAGATAGATACATAGATTACATAGCTCAATTGATGCAATATACATATGATCGATACAAATTACATAGATCAATAGATGCAATATACATTTGATAGATACGAATTACATAGATCAATAGATGCAATATCCATTTGATAGATACGAATGTTATCGATCCAAAGATGTAATATACATTTGATAGCTACGAATTACATCAACCAAAATATGTAATATACATTTTATAGATACGAATTACATCTATCAATAGATGCAATCTACATTTGATAGATATGTTTGATAGTTAGATCGATTTGTTAGACAAATAGATAGATTTGAAATATATATAATTTCCCTGACAGAGTATAACAATAAGACATGCGGTCTGTGCCCGTGGTGTGTTAAGTAGTACTATTCTTAGCAGTTTACTACAACCGGTTACTCCCCCTATCGGGAGAGATCTATATGGCCTTAATTTTTGGAACCAGGAGATGGAAGAAGATGATTGATCTGTCCTCCTACTTCCAATTTGTCCAAAACACAAGTGGCTGTCTCAAAACAGTCCGGACAGAAGATGGATAGATAGATAGGATAGATATACATAGATTGATAGTTAGATAGAATCGATAGAAGAGAAATAGATCGATTTGTTAAATATATAACTACCCTGACAAAGTATAATAATTAAACATGCGGTCTGGGACCCATGGTAACTTGGTTGTGTAAAGTAATACTATTCTTAGCACTTTCATCCCTGTAACTCCTCCTATCGGGGGTGGTCTATATGGCCTGCATTATTACCTTACAAAGTATAACAACAAGAAACGCGGTCTGGGACCCATGGTAACTAGGTTGTGTTAAGTAGTACTTTTCAAAGCACTTTAATCCCTGTTACTCCCCCTATCAGGGGAGGTCTATATGGCCTGCATGATTACCCTGACAAACTATAATAACAAAACATGTGGTCTGGGACCCATGGTGGTTCTGGTATAACTAGGTTTTCTTAAGTATTACTATCTTCCCAGTTTAATCCCTGTGATTGGTCTGTCCTCCTACTTCAAATTTGTCCAAAACACAAGTGGCTGTCTCAAAACAGTCCAGACAGAAGATAGATAGATAGGATAGATAGATATACATAAATTGATAGTTAGATAGAATTGACAGAAGAAAAATAGATAGATTTGTTAGATATATAATTACCCTGACAAAGTATAATAATTAAACATACGGTCTGGGACCCATGGTAACTAGGTTGTGTTAAGTAGTACTATTCTTAGCATTTTAATACCTGTTACTCACCCTATCGGTGGAGGTCTATATGGCCTGCATGATTACCCTAACAAAATATATTAATAAGACATATTCTCTGGGACCCATGATAAGTTTGTGTTAAGTAGTACTGTTCTTAGCATTTCAATACCTGTTACTCACCCTATCAGGGGAGGTCAATATGGCCTGCATGATTACCCTTACAAAATATAATAATAAAACATAAGCTCTGGGACCCATGGTAACTAGGTTGTGTTAAGTAGTACTGTTCTTATTAGTTTAATACCTGTTACAACCCCGAATGGTGGGAGGTCTATATGGCCTGCATGATTACCCTTACAAAATATAATAATAATACATATGCTCTGGGACCCATGGTAACAAGGTTGTGTTAAGTAGTACTGTTGTTATTAGTTTAATACCTGATACAACACCGAATGGTGGGAGGTCTATATGGCCTGCATGATTAGCCGCACTCAACCCAAAAAAAAGCCATGCGGTCTTGGACTTAGACCCATGGCTAATTCGTTTGTTTAAAGTAGTACTATTCTTAGCACTTTCATCCCTGTTACTTCAAGGCCTCTCGGGGGTGGTCTACATGGCCATCATGATTATCCTAACAAAATACAGCAATAAAACCTTGGCTCTTGATAGCCCATTAATTGGCTGTATTTTGGTAGTACTGTTCTTATTAGTTTAATACCTGACACAACACCGAATGGTGGGAGGTCTATATGGCCTGCATGATTAGCTGCACCCAACCCAAAAAAAAGCCATGCGGTCTTGGAATAAGACCCATGGCTAACTCGTTTGTTTAAAGTAGTACTATTCTTAGCACTTTCATCCCTGTTACTTCAAGGCCTCTCGGGGATGGTCTACATGGCCATCATGATTATCCTAACAAAATACAGCAATAAAACCTTGGCTCTTGATAGCCCGTTAATTGGCTGTATTTTGGTAGTACTGTTCTTATTAGTTTAATACCTGACACAAAACCGAATGGTGGGAGGTCTATATGGCCTGCATGATTAGCCGCACCCAACCCAAAAAAAAGCCATGCGGTCTTGGACTAAGACCCATGGCTAACTCAGTTTTTTAAAGTAGTACTATTCTTAGCACTTTCATCCTTGTTACTTCCATGCCTCTTTGGGTGGTCTACATGGCCATCATGATTATCCTATCCAAATACAACAATAAAACCTTGGCTCTTGATAGCCCGTTAATTGGCTGTATTTTGGTAGTACTGTTCTTATTAGTTTAATACCTGATACAACACCAAATGGTGGGAGGTCTATATGGCCTTCATGATTAGCCGCACCAAACCCAAAAAAAATCCATGCGGTCTTGGACTAAGACCCATGGCTAACTCGTTTGTTTAAAGTAGTACTATTCTTAGCACTTTAATCCCTGTTACTTCCAGGCCTCTCGGGGATGGTCTACATGGCCATCATGATTATCCTAACAAAATACATCAATAAAACCTTGGCTCTTGATAGCCCGTTAATCGGCTGTATTTTGGTAGTACTGTTCTTATTAGTTTAATACCTGATACAACACCGAATGGTGGGAGGTCTATATGGCCTGCATGATTAGCCGTACTCAAGCCAAAAAAAAGCCATGCGGTCTTGGACTTAGACCCATGGCTAACTCGTTTGTTTAAAGTAGTACTATTCTTAGCACTTTCATCCCTGTTACTTCCAGGCCTCTCGGGGTTGGTCTACATGGCCATCATGTTTATCCTAACAAAATACATCAATAAAACCTTGGCTCTTTATAGCCCGTTAATCGGCTGTATTTTGGTAGTACTGTTCTTATTAGTTTAATACCTGATACAACACCGAATGGTGGGAGGTCTATATGGCCTGCATGATTAGCCGCACTCAACCCAAAAAAAAGCCATGCGGTCTTGGACTAAGACCCATGTCTAACTCGGTTGTTTAAAGTAGTACTATTCTTAGCACTTTCATCCCTGTTACTTCCAGGCCTCTTGGGGGTAGTCTACATGGCCATCATGATTATCCTAACCAAACACAAGAATAAAACCTTGGCTCTTGATAGCCCCTTAATTGGCTGTATTTTGGTAGTACTGTTCTTATTAGTTTAATACCTGATACAACACCAAATGGTGGGAGGTCTATATGGCCTTCATGATTAGCCGCACCAAACCCAAAAAAAAAGCCATGTGGTCTTGAACTAAGACCCATGGCTAACTCGGTTGTTTAAAGTAGTACTATTCTTAGCACTTTCATCCCTGTTACTTCCAGGCCTCTTGGGGGTGGTCTACATGGCCATCATGATTATCCTAACCAAATACCATAAAAAACCTTGGCTCTTGATAGCCCGTTAATCGGCTGTATTTTGGTAGTACTGTTCTTATTAGTTTAATACCTGATACAACACCGAATGGTGGGAGGTCTATATGGCCTGCATGATTAGTCGCACCCAACCCAAAAAAAAGCCATGCTGTCTTGGACTAAGACCCATGGCTAACTCGTTTGTTTAAAGTAGTACTATTCTTAGCACTTTCATCCCTGTTACTTCCAGGCCTCTCGGGGGTGGTCAACATGGCCATCATGATTATCCTAACAAAATACAACAATAATACCTTGGCTCTTGATAGCCCGTTATTAATCGGCTGTATTTTGGTAATACTGTTCTTATTAGTTTAATACCTGATACAACACCAAATTGTGGGAGGCCTATATGGCCTGCATGATTAGCCGCACCCAACCCAAAAAAAAGCCATGCAGTCTTGGACTAAGACCCATTGCTAACTCGGTTGTTTAAAGTTGTACTATTCTTAGCACTTTCATCCCTGTTACTTCCAGGCCTCTTGGGGGTGGTCTACATGGCCATCATGATTATCCTAACCAAACACAAGAATAAAACCTTGGCTCTTGATAGCCCCTTAATTGGCTGTATTTTGGTAGTACTGTTCTTATTAGTTTAATACCTGATACAACACCAAATGGTGGGAGGTCTATATGGCCTTCATGATTAGCTGCACCAAACCCAAAAAAAAGCCATGTGGTCTTGAACTAAGACCCATGGCTAACTCGGTTTTTTAAAGTTGTACTATTCTTAGCACTTTCATCCCTGTTACTTCAAGGCCTCTCGGGGGTGGTCTACATGGCCATCATGATAACCCTCAACAAAATATAACAACAAGACCTGCGGTCAGGGAACCATGGTAAGGTTACTTCCTTTTGCAAAATCGAGTATACCAGTTGCAAGCAGAAGTTCTGACCCTGCATTATGGCTGCACTTCTCCCTAAAAGAGGCATCCGTTACAGAGTCTGTGGGCATGTATGCAAAGAGCTGGCCTGCCTAAAAGGAGCAGCAAGGCAGTACAGGTCGTTCTCCTTCAGCCGTTTTATATGATGGCCCACGACCCTCAACAGCCACAACAGAATGAAACTCCACATATGCCATCCTTTTGAACAATAGAGTTCAGGTATGGTATTGATTTTAGTTACATGGAGATATTTTTTACGAACCGTGAAATTGAACAAAAAACCATTCTTGGACACACAGTACAGTACAGGTCATTCTCCTTCTGCCTTTTTATAAGAGGGTCCTGGACCCTCAACAAAAACAACAGCAGGAAAGAGGACATATGGCATCCTTTTGAACAATAGAGTACAGGTACAGCATTGATTTTAGAAACCCAGAGATAATTTTTAGGAAATGGGAAATAGAAAAAAACATTGATTGGACACCCAGTACACTTCTTTCTCTTTCTGACTTTTTATAAGAGGGTCCAGGACCCTCAACAGAAACAACAGCAGGAAAGAGGACATATGGCATCCTTTTGAACAATAGATTACAGGTAAGGCATTGATTTTAGAAACCCAGAGATAATTTGTTGAAACCGGGAAATAGAAAAAAACATTGATTGGACACCCAGTACACTTCTTTCTCCTTCTGCCTTTTTATAAGAGGGTCCAGGACCCTCAACAGAAAAAACAGCAGGAAAGAGGACATATGGCATCCTTTTTAACAATAGATTACCGGTAAGGCATTGATTTTAGAAACCCGGAGATAATTTGTTGCAACCGGGAAATAGAAAAAACCATTGATTGGACACCCAGTACACTTCTTTCTCCTTCTGCCTTTTTATAAGAGGGTCCAGGACCCTCAACAGAAACAACAGCAGGAAAGAGGACATATGGCATCCTTTTGAACAATAGATTACCGGTAAGGCATTGATTTTAGAAACCCGGAGATAATTTGTTGCAACCGGGAAATTGAACCCAAAAAATGATTGGACACCCAGTACACTTCTTTCTACTTCAGCCTTTTTATAAGAGGCTCCAGGACCCTCATATGAAACAGCAGCAGGAAAGAGGACATATGGCATCCTTTTGAACAATAGAGTACAGGTACAGCATTGATTTTAGAAACCCAGAGATAATTTTAGGAAACAGGAAATAGAAAAAAACATTGATTGGACACCCAGTACACTTCTTTCTCCTTCGGCCTTTTTATAAGAGGGTCCAGGACCCTCAACAGAAAAAACAGCAGGAGAGAGGACATATGGGGGGGGTAGTTATCAACGTGTCTATTTTACCTGTCTTCGCCGGCCCAATACGCCCACCAAAACTCGCCTCACATCGCCACTGCGGACCTGCAAAAATTTGCCTAAGTTAACAAAAAAGCTGTCAAAAATCCACGCACCAAGTACGGGGCGATGAGCAGCGGACTGTGAGAGTTATCACTCATCCGATCTCACTGCTCTTCGGCTTTTTTACAGCTTTATTGCTAGCCTGTCTTTAAGCACCCACACTAAACTACACTGTTCTACCCCCTATACCAGTGCCCCCGGAGCCCCCCGCAACTAAATAAAGTTACTAACCCCTAAACCGCCACTCCCCTAAATCTTCCATCCGATGAAGTGATCCTCCAAGTGGCGCTAAAGAAGTCTTCCATCCGGGCGATGTCATCTTCCAAGAGGCGCTGAAGAAGTCTTCTATCCGGGCGATGTCATCTTCCAAGCGGGGTCTTTAATCTTCATCCCGCCGACGCGGAACATCCTTCTTTACCGACGGACTACCGACGAATGAAGGCTCCTTTAAGGGACGTCATCCAAGATGGCATCCCTTCAATTGTGATTGGCTGATAGGATTCTATCAGCCAATCGGAATTAAGGTAGGAAAAATCTGATTGGCTGATTGAATCATCCAATCAGATTCAAGTTCAATCCGATTGGCTGATCCAATCAGCCAATCAGATTGAGCTCGCATTCTATTGGCTGTTCCGATCAGCCAATAGATTGCGAGCTCAATCTGATCGGCTGATTGGATCAGCCAATCGGATTGAACTTGAATCTGATTGGCTGATTCAATCAGCCAATCAGATTTTTCCTACCTTAATTCCGATTGGCTGATAGAATCCTATCAGCCAATCGGAATTGAAGGGACGCCATCTTGGATGACGTAACTTAAAGGAGCCTTCTTTCGTCGGTAGTCCGTCGGGAAAGAAGGATGTTCCGCGTCGGCGGGATGAAGATTGAAGACCACGCTTGGAAGATGACATCGCCCGGATAGAAGACTTCTTCAGCGCCTCTTGGAAGATGACATCGCCCGGATGGAAGACTTCTTCAGCGCCGCTTGGAGGATCACTTCATCGGATGGAAGATTTCTTCAGCGCCGCTTGGAGGATAACTTCTGCCGCTCCGGGTCTCCTCTTTGGTTCCATCGCTGCTCGGCTGAGTGAAGACGACTCAAGGTAGAATGATCTTCAGGGGATTAGTGTTAGGTTATTTTAAGGGGGGTTTGGGTTAGATTAGGGGTATGTGGGTGGTGGGTTTTAATGTTGGGGGGGTTGTATTTTTCTTTTACAGGCAAAAGAGCTGAATTCTTTGGGGCATGCCCCACAAATGGCCCTTTTAATGGCTGGTAAGGTAAAAGAGCTTTGAACTTTTTTAATTTAGAATAGGGTAGGGCATTTTTTTTTTATTTTGGGGCTTAGATTAGGTGTAAGTAGCTTAAAATTGTGGTAATATTTTTAAAATGTTTGTAACCTTTTTTTTTTTTTTTTTTTGTAACTTAGCTTTTTTTTTTTGTACTTTAGTTAGTTTATGTAATTGTATTTAATTGTAGTTATTTGTAGTTAATTTATTTAATTAATTTAATGATAGTGTAGTGTTAAGTTTAATTGTAACTTAGGTTAGGATTTATTTTACAGGTAATTTTGTATTTCTTTTAGCTAGCTAGTTATTAAATAGTTAATAACTATTTAATAACTATTCTAACTAGCTATAATAAATACAAAGTTACCTGTAAAATAAATATAATTCCTAAAATAGCTACAATGTAATTATTAATTACATTGTAGCTATCTTAGGGTTTATTTTACAGGTAAGTATTTAGTTTTAAATAGGAATAATTTATTAAAGTATAGTGTAGTGTTAGGTGTAATTGTAAATTAGGTTAGTTTTTATTTTCCAGGTAAATTTCTCTTTATTTTAGCTAGGTAAGCTATTAAATAGTTAATAACTATTTAATAGCTATTGTACCTAGTTAAAATAAATTGAAAGATGCCTGTAAAATAAAAATAAATCCTAAGATAGCTACAATATAATTATTATTTATATTGTAGCTATATTAGGGTTTATTTTAAAGGTAAGTATTTAGTTTTAAATAGGATTAATTTAGTTCATAATAGAAATATTATTTAGATTTATTTAATTAATATTTTAGTTAGGGGGGTGTTAGGGTTAGTGTTAGACTTAGGTTTAGGGGTTAATAAATTTATTACAGTGGTGGTGGTGTAGTGGGGGGCAGGATAGGGGTTAATAAATGTATTATATGTGGCGACGGTGTAGGGGGGCAGATTAGGGGTTAATACATTTAATATAGGTTGCGGCAGGGTCCGGAGCAGCGGTTTAGGGGTTAATGCATATATTATAGTTGCGGTGGGCTCCGGGAGCGGCGGTTTAGGGGTTAATACATATATTATAGTTGCGGTGGGCTCCGGGAGCGGCGGTTTAGGGGTTAATATGTATAGAGTAGCTTGCGGTGGGCTCTGGGAGCGGCGGTTTAGGGGGTAATAACTTTATTTACTTGCGGCGGTGTAGGGGGGACAGATTAGGGGTGTTTAGACTCGGGGTACATGTTAGGGTGTTAGGTGCAGACATCTCCCATAGGAATCAATGGGATGTCTGGCAGCAGCGAACTTGTACTTTCGTCAGACTCCCATTGATTCCTATGGGATCCGCCGCCTCCAGGGTGGCGGTTTGAAAACCAGGTACGCTGGGCCGGAAAAGTGCAGAGCATACCTGCTAGTTTTTTGATAACTAGCAAAAGTAGTCAGATTGTGCCTCACTTGTGTGCGGAACATCTGGAGTGACGTAAGAATCGATCTGTGTCGGACTGAGTCCGGCGGATAGAAGTTTACGTCACAATATTCTACTTTTGCCGGTCTCTAGCCTTTGATAACTAAGGCGAATCAGCCTCGCCACAAATACGCTGCGGAATTCCAACGTATTTGAGTTTGACGGCTTGATAACTAGGCCCCAATGCATCCTTTTGAACAATAGATTACAGGTAAGGCATTGATTTTAGAATCCCGGAGATAATTTGTTGCAACCGGGAAATTGGACCCAAAAAATGATTGGACACCCAGTACACTTCTTTCTACTTCAGCCTTTTTATAAGAGGCTCCAGGACCCTCATATGAAACAACAACAGGAAAGAGGACATATGGCATCCTTTTGAACAATAGAGTACAGGTACAGCATTGATTTTAGAAACCCAGAGATAATTTTTAGGAAACCGGAAATAGAAAAAAACATTGATTGGACACCCAGTACACTTCTTTCTCCTTCTGCCTTTTTATAAGAGGGTCCAGGACCATCAACAGAAACAACAGCAGGAAAGAGGACATATGGCTTCCTTTTGAACAATAGATTACCGGTAAGGCATTGATTTTAGAAACCCGGGGATAATTTGTTGCAACCGGAAAATTGAACCCAAAAAATGATTGGACACCCAGTACACTTCTTTCTACTTCAGCCTTTTTATAAGAGGCTCCAGGACCCTCATATGAAACAACAGCAGGAAAGAGGACATATAGCATCCTTTTGAACAATAGAGTACAGGTACAGCATTGATTTTAGAAACCCAGAGATAATTTTTAGGAAACCTAAAATAGAAAAAAACATTGATTGGACACCCAGTACACTTCTTTCTCCTTCTGCCTTTTTATAAGAGGGTCCAGGACCCTCAACAGAAACAACAGCAGGAAAGAGGACATATGGCATCCTTTTGAACAATAGATTACCGGTAAGGCATTGATTTTAGAAACCCGGAGATAATTTGTTGCAACCGGGAAATGGAACCAAAAAACATTGATTGGACACCCAGTACACTTCTTTCTACATTAGCCTTTTTATAAGAGGGTCCAGGACCCTCAACAAAAACAGAAGCAGTAAAGAGGACATATGGCATCCTTTTGAACAATAGAGTACAGGTAAAGCATTGATTTTAGAAACCCAGAGATAATTTTTAGGAAACGGGAATTAGAAAAAAACATTGATTGGACACCCAGTACACTTCTTTCTACTTCAGCCTTTTTATAAGAGGGTCCAGGACCCTCATATGAAACAGCAGCAGGAAAGAGGACATATGGCATCCTTTTGAACAATAGAGTACATGTACAGTATTGATTTTAGAAACCCAGAGAGAATTTTTAGGAAACGGGAAATAGAAAAAAACATTGATTGGACAACCAGTACACTTCTTTCTCCTTCGGCCTTTTTATAAGAGGGTCCAGAACCCTCAACAGAAACAACAGCAGGAAAGAGGACATATGGCATCCTTTTGAACAATAGATTACATGGAAGGCATTGATTTTAGGAACCCGGATATAATTTGTTGCAACCGGGAAATTGAACCAACAAAAATGATTGGGCACCCAGTACACTTCTTTCTACTTCAGCCTTTTTATAAGAGGCTCCAGGACCCTCAACAAAAACAACAGCAGGGAGCTGAGCATAGGAGTACAAGGGACTGGGACAATAATAATGTGAAGGGGAAGATTCAGGAGTTGGGGCCTTTTGATTTGGTTATCGGGGGAAGTCCTTGCAATGACCTTGCTCTGGTGAATCTATATCGCAAAGGTCTTTTTGAAGGCACTGGGTGTCTATTTTTTTTATTTTCAGCATTTGGTACATGAAGAGCGACTTTAGGCTGGTGAGAACCGACCTTTCTTCTGGCTGTTTGAAAATGTTGTGGCTATGGACAAACATGTGAAGAGGGCCATCTGCCATATTCTGCACGCAAGCCCTGTGATGATTGACGCTAAACATGTGTCACCTGCAAGCAGAGCTCGTTACTTCTGGGGAAATCTTCCTGGTATGGACAGGCCACTGGTTCCCACAGCAAATCATAAGCTGGAACTACAAGATTGTCTTGAGTATGGAAGTTTAGTAAAGTCTGTACTATCACCACGCAACTGAACTCCTTGAAGCAAGGGAAATGCCAGCAGTTTCCTGTGGTTATGGATGACAAGGAGGACGTCCTGTGGTGCACAGAGATGGAGAGGATTTTTGGTTTCCCTGTACACTACACAGATGTCTCCAACATCACCTGAAACACAAGACAGCGACTCTTGGGAAGTTCCTGGAGTGTTCCGATCATTAGCCATCTCTTTGCGCCCCTAAAGGAATACTGTACCAGTGTTTATCCCCTTCACTTATAAGCCTAACCGCTGTGTGAAGCAGATTTTAACTTTTTTTATGCTGCTGCTTATAGATCTAACCCCTATTGTAAATCATGCTTCAGTTAGTAACTCAAGTTAAATTATATCTTGTTTTTTTTTTTTATTAGGCTCAGCAGATTCAAAACATACCATTATTGTATTCATATCACACGACATGTCATAAGGCTGCATCGAAAATGGCAGTGTGCAAAGTCATAATCTTTGTGAACCTATAACTGCATTATAACTGTAACTGTTCTAAAATAAACAAAAATACTGATAAAAAAAAACAACTACAGCAGGAAAGAGGACATATGGCATCCATTTCAACAATAGAGTACACGTAAGGCATTGATTTTAGAAACACGAAGATAATTTTTAGGAAACGGGAAATAGAAAAAAACATTGATTGGACACCCAGTACACTTCATTCTCCTTCGGCCTTTTTATAAGAGGCTCCAGGACCCTCATATGAAACAACAGCAGGAAAGAGGAAATATGGCATCCTTTTGAACAATAGATTACAGGTAAGGCATTGATTTTAGAAACCCGGAGATAATTTGTTGCAACCGGGAAATTGAACCAAAAAAATGATTGGACAACCAGTACACCTCTTTCTACTTCAGCCTTTTTACAAGAGGTTCCAGGACCCTCAAAAAAAACAACAGCAGGAAAGAGGACATATGGCAACCTTTTGAACAATAGATTACAGGTAAGGCATTGATTTTAGAAACCCGGAGATAATTTGTTGCAACCAGGAAATTGAACCAAAAAAATGATTGGACACCCAGTACACTTCTTTCTACTTCAGCCTTTTTAAAAGAGGGTCCAGGACCCTCAACAAAAACAACAGCAGGAAAGAGTACATATGGCATCCTTTTGAACAATAGAGTACAGGTACAGCATTGGTTTTAGAAACCCAGAGATAATGTTTATGAACCTGAAATTGAACCAAAAAAATGATTGGACACCCAGTACACTTCTTTCTTCTTCAGCCTTTTTATAAGAGGGTCCAGGACCCTCAACAGAAGCAACAGCTGGAAAGCGGACATTTTGCATCCTTTTGAACAATAGAGTATAGGTACGGCATTGATTTTAGAAACCCAGAGATCATTTTTTGGAAACGTGAAATTTTCCAAAAAACCATGCTTGGACACCCAGTACAGGTCGTTCTCTTTCAGCCTTTTTATAAGAGGGTCCAGCACCCTCAACAGAAACAACTGCAGGAAACACCACATATGCCATCCTTTTGCACAATAGAGAACAGGTATGGCATCCATTTTAGAAACCCGGAGATAATTTTTAGGAACCGGGAGATGGAAAAAAATGCTTGGACAACCAGTACACTTTGTTCTCCTTCACCCTTTTAATAAGATGGCCCACGAACCTCAACAGGCACAACAGCATGAAACACCACATATGCCACCCTTTTGCACAATAAACTACAGGTATGGCATAGATGGAACCCAGAGATAATTTAGAGCAACCAAGAGACAGATAAAGATGCTTGGTCGGTCCTCCTCCTTCAAATTTGGGGCACTGCGCGTGCAATTTAATGGTCCACCAGATATGAGTGGTGTGTTAAGTTGTATCATGTGCCTTATTTTTTGCTTTGAGTTTTGTACCCACAGAGCAGCAGCAGATGCCAGAAAAATTAGGCATGTACAAATGACTGAAAAATTGGGTATTGTTGTAGCCACTGCTGTAGCAGCAGCCAGAAAAATTGCTGTTTGTAAAACATTTAGAAAGTACCCTAAAAGCTTGCGGCTTGAACACTAGTTTTTGGCGGATAAGTAAAGCAAGTCATTCTGCATTATAAGAAAAAAAAAGCCAGCATGTGTACCAGTTGTAGCCCAAGCAAGCTCATCTCATCATCAGGCCTTTTTTACTCAAATGTATCGCCCAATGTCAGTCCCTTCGGGATCCATCCCTCATTCATTTTAATAAAGGTGAGATAGTCAAGGCTTTTTTGACCTAGACAACTTCTCTTCTCAGTGACAAAACCTCCTGCTGCACTGAAGGTCCTTTCGGACAGGACACTTGAAGCAGGACAGGCCAGAAGTTCAATTTCAAATTGGGATAGCTCAGGCCACAGGTCAAGCCTGCACACCCAGTAGTCAAGGGGTCCATCGCTCCTCAGAGTGTCGAGATCCGCAGTTAATGCTAGGTAGTCTGCTACCTGTTGGTTGAGTCTTTCTCTGAGGCTGGATCCTGAAAGGCTCTGGCGATGCATGGGAGTTAAAAAGGTACTCATGTCCTCCATCAACAAGACGTCAGGAAAGCATCCTGTCCTTGCCGCCGTGGTCGTGGGAGGAGGAAGAAGAGGATTACTTTCATCTCTTCCCCTGTTACATTCCCGTTGTGCTGTGACATCACCCTTATACGCTGTGTAAAGCATAGTTTTTAATTTATTTTTAAAATGCTCCATCCTTTCCGACTGGCGTGAATTTGGTAACATTTCAGGCACTTTATGCTTATACTGGGGGTCTAGGAGCGTGGACACCCAGTACAGGTCGTTCTCCTTCAGCTTTTTTATACAAGGGTCCCTCAACAGGCACGACAGCATGAAAGACCCCATTTGCACAAGGTTGGATGCCGAGCTAATCATGTCCCATTCCTCGTCCTCACTGATCTCACTGAGGGTATCTTCTTCCCCCCAGCCACGTACAACACCACGGGTACCAGAGAGTTGACAACAACGAGCACCCTGGGATGCCTGTTGTGCTCGGTCTTCCTCCTCCTCCTCAAAGCCACATTCCTCCTCTGACTCCTCTTCCTCACAATCCTCTTCCTGCGTTGCCGCTGGTCCAGCAAGCGATGCTGATAAGGCTGTTTGTGGGGGTGATGGACACCACCACTCTTCCTCTTCATGCTCATCTACGGCCTGATCCAGCACTCTTTGCAGGGCACGCTCCAGGAAGAAAACAAATGGTATGATGTCGCTGATGGTGCCTTCAGTGCGACTGACAAGGTTTGTCACCTCCTCAAAAGGACGCATGAGCCTACAGGCATTGCGCATGAGCGTCCAGTAATTTGGCAAAAAAATCCCCAGCTCCCCAGAGGCTGTCCTAGCACCCCGGTCATACAAATACTCATTAACAGCTTTTTCTTGTTGGAGCAGGCGGTCAAACATTAGGAGTGTTGAATTCCACCGTGTCGGGCTGTCACAAATCAAGCGCCTCACTGGCAGGTTGTTTCGACGCTGGATATCGGACAAGTGCGCCATGGCCGTGTAGGAACGCCTGAAATGGCCACACACCTTCCTGGCACGGCACATGTGTCAACTTGCCCAATTTCAATGCCGCCAGTAAATTACTTTCATTGTCAGAAACAACCTTGCCAATCTCCAGTTGGTGCGGAGTCAGCCACTGATCCACCTGTGCATTCAGGGCGGTCAGGAGTGCTGGTGCGGTGTGACTCTCCGCTTTCAGGCAAGTCAACAGCAAGACGGCGTGACACTGCCGTACCCGGGATTTAGCATAGTACCTGGGGAGCTGGGGGGGTGCCATAGATGTGGAGCAAGATGCAGAAGCAGAAGAGGACTCAGCCGAGGAAGAGGTTATGGAAGAGGTTATGGAAGAGGATGGAGTAGGAGGAGTAGAGGAGGTAGCAGCAGGCCTGCCTGCAAGTCGTGGCAGTGTCACCAACTCTTCTGCAGAGCCACGCATTCCATGCTTGTCAGACGTCAGCAGGTTTACCCAATGCGCAGTGTAGGTGATATACCTGCCCTGACCATGCTTTGAAGACCAGCTATCCGTGGTCATATGGACCGTTGCCCCAACGCTGTGTGCCAGACATGACATAACTTCCTTTCGAACAACAGAGTACAGGTTTGGGATTGCCTTTTGTGAAAAGAAATTTCTGCCAGGTACCTTCCACTGCGGTGTCCCAATAGATACAAATTTTTTGAAAGCATCAGACTCCACCAGCTTGTATGGTAAAAGCTGGCGGGCTAAGAGTTCAGACAAGCCAGCTGTCAGACGCTGGGCAAGGGGGTGACTTTGAGAAATTGGCTTCTTACGCTTAAACATGTCCTTGACAGACAGCTGACTGTGGGCAGATTACCAGGAAATGCTACGTAAGAGAGACTCAGTGGAGGATGGTTGAGAGGGGGCAAGGAGGACAACACTGGTTGACGTGGCTGAAGATGCTGGAGCAGGAGGAGGGCGGCTTTCAGTTTGTGTGCTGCTTCTACTCATGTGTTCTTCCCATCGGCGTTTGTAATGGGAAACCATGTGCCTTCGCAAAGCAGTTGTACCTAGGTGGGTTTTGGACTTCCCATGACTCAGTTTCTTTTGGCACAGGTTGCAAATGGCATCGCTGTTGTCAGAGGCAGACACACACAACAAATGCCACACTGCTTAGCTCTGCGATGACGGCATTCTGGTGGTGGCAACAGCATGTGTTGATGGGTGTTGGCGTGCTGTCTGGCTGACCCCGGGTGCGGATACATGCTGTCTGACTGTGCCACTATCTCCTTGCGATGACCTCCCCCTGCTTCCAACTCATCTCCTCCTCCTCCTCTCTGTCTCTCCATCTGAACTTTCCCCCTCTTCTTCTTCTCTTCTAGCAGGCACCCATGTGACATCCACCGACACATCATCATCAACCGCTTCACTTGTATCTGACACATCAAGAAAGGAAGCAGCAGCGGGTACAACATCATCATCATCACACCATACCTCCATGTCTGTAATGCTGCCTGACTGAGACATATCACTGTTATCTACATTCTCTGTCAATGATGGTTGCGCATCACTCATTTCTTCAAACTGATGTGTCAATTACTCCTGTGACAGATCAAGGGAAGCGGCTGTGGTGCTAGTGTTGGTGGTGGTGACAGGTGGGCGAGTGGCACTGGTCACTTGAGACCTGCCCAAAGCACAGCTGGATGTAGATGGTGCGTCAAGGTTAGGAGGACTAGGAGCGGAAGCTGTAGAAGATTGGGTGTCCTGTGTTAGCCATTCAACTAGGTCCTCCTCAGAACTTTTTGCGTCCCCCCTGGCACCCGGCGTCTGAACAATGTGCATATTTGTAGGGTCTAAAGGAATCACAGCACCACGACCACGGAACCTGCGGGGTGGCCTGCCTCTGCCTGTCATTTTTTTTTAAATGGATACTTACAATACTATTACACAAATTATGAGTGGTGGCACTGGGCAAGTGGGCACAGTATACGCTGTGAGACTGACAACAAAAAAAGACTGATGTTTCAAAGTCAAAAATGTTTATTTTTTAAATATTAGAAGTACTGTGACAACAAATATGATTGTTGGCACTAGTTTGCAAATGGGCCTGTCTAGCACACACGCTGGGAGTAAGGCAACTGCAATTAGATTAAACTAGCTGAGTCATGCTTCTTAGTCCAAAAATTGTTTTTAACAAAATTTGACAATACTGTTAGAACAAATATGATTGGTGGCACTAGTTGGAAACGGCAAGTGGGCCTGGCACACACGCTGGCAGGCAGGCAACTGCAATTCAATGGCACTAGGAGACTGAAGATTCACAGTCCAAAAAGTTATGATTTAATTTTTTTTAAATACTGTTACAAGAAATGTGATTGGTGGCAGTAGTTGGCTAGTGGGCCTGGCACACAGGCTGGCAGGCAGGAGGAAAGTGCAATTCAATGGTACGAGCAAACTGATGATTTACAATCTAACAATTTTTAATTGTAAATATTAACAATACTGTTACAACAAATAAGTTTAGTGTAACTAGTAGACAAGTGGGCCTGGCACACAGGCTGGCAGGCAGGAGGTAACTGCAATTCAATGGCACTAGGAGACTGAAGATTCGCAGTCAAAAAAGTGATGATTTACAATTTTTTCAATACTGTTATAAGAAATATGATTGGTGGCACTAATTGGCTAGTGGGCCTGGCACACAGGCTGGCAGGCAGGAGGAAACTGCCATTCAATGGCACGAGCAAACTGATGATTCACAATCTAACAATTTTTTATTTTAAATATTAACAATACTCTTACAACAAATATGATTGGTGTAACTAGTTGGAAATTCGGCCTGGCACACAGGCTGGCAGGCAGGAGGAAACTGCAATTCAATGGCACTAGGAGACTGAAGATTCACAGGCAAAAAAATTATTTTTTAAAAAATGTTCAATACTGTTACAAGAAATTTGATTGATGGCACTAGTGGCTAGTGGGCCTGGCACACATGCTGGCAGGCAGGAGGAAAATGAAATTCAATGGAACAAGCAAACTGATGATTCACAATCTAACAATTTTTTATTTTAAATATTAAAAATACTGTTACAACAAATATGATTGGTGTAACTAGTTGGCAAGTGGGCCTGGCACACAGGCTGGCAGGCAGGAGGTAAATGCAATTCAATGGCACTAGGAGACTGAAGATTCACAGTCAAAAAAAATATGATTTAAATTTTTTTCAATACAGTTACAAGAAATATGATTGTTGGCACTAGTTGGCTAGTGGGCCTGGCACACACGCTGGCTTGCAGGAGGAAACTGCAATTTAATTGCATGAGCAAACTGATGATTCACAATCTAACAATTTTTAATTTATATATTAACAATACTGTTACAACAACTAGGATTGGTGTAACTAGTTGGCAAGTGGGCCTGGCACACAGGCTGGCATGCAGTATGAAACTGCAATTCAATGGCACTAGGAGACAGAAGATTCACAGACAAAAAATTTATTTTTAAAAAAAATTTCTATACTGTAACAAGAAATATGATTGGTGGCACTAGTGGCTAGTGGGCCTGGCACACACGCTGGCAGGCAGGAGGAAAGTGCAATTCAATGGCACGAGCAAACTGATGATTCACAATCTAACATTTTTTTATTTTAAATATTAACAATCCTGTTACAACAAATATGATTGGTGTAACTAGTTGGCAAGTGGGCTTGGCACACAGGCTGGCAGGCAGGAGGAAACTGCAATTCAATGGCACTAGGAGACTGAAGATTCACAGGCAAAAAAATTATTTTTTTAAAAATTTTCAATACTGTTACAAGAAATATGATTGATGGCACTAGTGGCTAGTGGGCCTGGCACACACGCTGGCAGGCAGGAGGAAAATGAAATTCAATGGCTCGAGCAAACTGATGATTCACAATCTAACAATTTTTAATTTTAAATATTAAAAATACTGTTACAACAACTAGGATTGGTGTAACTAGTTGGCAAGTGGGCCTGGCACACAGGCTGGCATGCAGTATGAAACTGCAATTCAATGGCACTAGGAGACTGAAGATTCACAGACAAAAAAATTATTTTAAAAAAAATTTCTATACTGTAACAAGAAATATGATTGGTGGCACTAGTGGCTAGTGGGCCTGGCACACACCCTGGCAGGCAGGAGGAAAGTGCAATTCAATGGCACGAGAAAACTGATGATTCACTATCCAAATTTTTTTTATTTTAAATATTAACAATACTGTTACAACAAATATGATTGGTGTAACTAGTTGGCAAGTGGGCCTGGCACACAGGCTGGCAGGCAGGAGGTAACTGCAATTCAATGGCACTAGGAGACTGAAGATTCACAGTCAAAAAAATTATTATTTAAATTTTTTTCAATACAGTTACAAGAAATATGATTGTTGGCACTAGTTGGCTAGTGGGCCTGGCACACACGCTAGCTTGCAGGAGGAAACTGCAATTCAATTGCACAAGCAAACTAATGATTCACAATCTAACAATTTTTTATTTTAAATATTAACAATACTGTTACAACAAATATGATTGGTGTAACTAGTTGGCAAGTCGGCCTGGCACACAGGCTGGCAGGCAGGAGGAAACTGCAATTCAATGGCACTAGTAGACCGAAGATTCATAGTCAAAAAAGTGATGATTTCAACTTTTTTCAATACTGTAACAAGAAATATGATTGGTGGCACTAATTGGCTAGTGGAGCTGGCACACAGGCTGGCAGGCAGGAAGAAAGTGCAATTCAATGGCACGAGCAAACTGATGATTCACAATATAACCATTTTTAATTTTAAATATTAACAATACTGTTACAACAACTAGGATTGGTATAACTAGTTGGCAAGTGGGCCTGGCACACAGGCTGGCATGCAGTATGAAACTGCAATGCAATGGCACTAGGAGACTGAAGATTCACAGTCAAAAAAATTATGATTTAAATTTTTTTCTATACTGTTACAAGAAATATGATTGGTGGCACTAGTGGCTAGTAGGCCTGGCACACACGCTGGCAGGCAGGAGGAAAGTGCAATTCAATGGCACGAGCAAACTGATGATTCACAATCTAACATTTTTTTATTTTAAATATTAACAATACTGTTACAACAAATATGATTGGTGTAACTAGTTGGCAAGTGGGCCTGGCACACAGGCTGGCAGGAAGGAGGTAACTGCAATTCAATGGCACTAGGAGACTAAAGATTCACAGTCAAAAAAATTATGATTTAAATTTTTTTCTATACAGTTACAAGAAATATGATTGTTGGCACTAGTTGGCTAGTGGGCCTGGCACACACGCTGGCTTGCGGGAGGAAACTGCAATTCAATTGCTCGAGCAAACTGATGATTCACAATCTAACAATTTTTTATTTTAAATATTAACAATACTGT
This sequence comes from Bombina bombina, assembly GCF_027579735.1. Lineage (NCBI taxonomy): Eukaryota > Metazoa > Chordata > Amphibia > Anura > Bombinatoridae > Bombina > Bombina bombina. The sequence goes on from NC_069500.1 coordinate 251,912,421, forward strand.
TACAACAAATATGATTGGTGTAACTAGTTGGCAAGTCGGCCTGGCACACAGGCTGGCAGGCAGGAGGTAACTGCAATTCAATGGCACTAGTAGACTGCAGATTCACAGTCAAAAAAGTTATGTTTAAATTTTTTTCAATACAGTCACAAGAAATATGATTGTTGGCACCAGTTGGCTAGTGGGCCTGGCACACAGCCTGGCAGGCAGGAGGAAATTGCAATTCAATGGCATGAGCAAACTGATGATTCACAATCTAACATTTTTTTATTTTAAATATTAACAATACTGTTACAACAAATATGATTGGTGTAACTAGTTGGCAAGTCGGCCTGGCACACAGGCTGGCAGGCAGGAGGAAACTACAATTCAATGGCACTAGTAGACTGAAGATTCACAGTCAAAAAAGTGATGATTTAAACTTTTTTCAATACTGTTACAAGAAATATGAGTGGTGGCACTAATTGGCTAATGGGCCTGGCACACAGGCTGGCAGGCAGGAAGAAAGTGCAATTCAATGGCACGAGCAAACTGATGATTCACAATCTAACAATTTTTAATTTTAAATATTAACAATACTGTTACAACAACTATGATTGGTGTAACTAGTTGGCAAGTGGGCCTGGCACACAGGCTGGCAGGCAGGATGAAACTGCAATTCAATGGCACTAGGAGACTGAAGATTCACAGTCAAAAAAATTATGATTTAAAAAAATTTCTATACTGTTACATTAAATATGATTGGTGGCACTAGTGGCAAGTGGGCCTGGCACACACGCTGGCAGGCAGGAGGACAGTGCAATTCAATGGCACTAGGAGACTGAAGATTTGCAGTCAAAAAAGTGATGATTTACAATTTTTTTCAATACTGTTACAAGAAATATGATTGGTGGCACTAATTGGCTAGTGGGCCTGGCACACAGACTGGCAGGCAGGAAGAAAGTGCAATTAAATGGCACGAGCAAACTGATGATTCACAATCTAACAATTTTTAATTTTAAATATTAACAATACTGTTACAACAACTAGGATTGGTGTAACTAGTTGGCAAGTGGGCCTGGCACACAGGCTGGCAGGCAGGAGGAAACTGCAATTCAAAGGCACTATGAGACTGAAGATTCACAGTAAAAAAAAATATGATTTAAAAATTTTTCTATACTGTTACAAGAAATATGATTGGTGGCACTAGTGGCTAGTGGGCCTGGCACACACGCTGACAGGCAGGAGGAAAGTGCAATTCAATGGCACGAGCAAACTGATGATTCACAATCTAACAATTTTTAATTTTAAATATTAACAATACTGTAACAACAAATATGATTGGTGTAACTAGTTGGCAAGTGGGCCTGGCACACAGGCTGGCAGGCAGGAGGTAACTGCAATTCAATGGCACTAGTAGACTGCAGATACACAGTCAAAAAAGTTATGTTTAAATTTTTTTCAATACAGTCACAAGAAATATGATTGTTGGCACTAGTTGGCTAGTGGGCCTGGCACACACGCTGGCAGGCAGGAGGAAACTGCAATTCAATGGCACTAGCAATTTGCAAACTGGTGATTCACAATCTAAGAATTTTTTATTTTAAATATTAACAATACTGTTACAACAAATAGGATTGGTGTAACTAGTTGGCAAGTGGGCCTGGCACACAGGCTGGCAGGCAGGAGCAAACTGCAATTCAATGGCACTAGGAGACTGAAGATTCGCAGTCAAAAAAGTGATGATTTACAATTTTTTCAATACTGTTACAAGAAATATGATTGGTGGCACTAATTGGCTAGTGGGCCTGGCACACAGGCTGGCAGGCAGGAAGAAAGTGCAATTCAATGGCACGAGCTAACTGATGATTTACAATCTAACAATTTTTAATTTTAAATATTAACATTACTGTTACAACAACTATGATTGGTGTAACTAGTTGACAAGTGGGCCTGGCACACAGGCTGGCAATAGTGGTGGCAGGCTGGCCTGTGAACTAATATTAAATAACACTCGAAGAGTGATGGAAAAGTTTTTTTTAAAAAACATTTAATATTATGTTACAACAGATAGGAGTGGTGGACTGGCACTGAGGATGGAAGTAGGCACAGTATATGCTGGCAGCCTGACACACAGGCTGGCACTAATGGCAGCCTGGCAACTAAAATTTAATAACACTAGAAGAGGACTGATGTTAAAAAAATTTTTACATAAATTTACACTTATGTTGTTACACCAGATATAAGTGGTGGCAAAAAAATAAAATTTAATCTGTGTAACACTTTATGATGTGTTCCAGAAACACACAGGCCTGATAGAAAAAGAAATTAAATTACACTAGCAAAATTATTTAATTTTTTTTTTTACATTTAAAATAATGTAAAGCAGATATGAGTCGTGGCTGGTAGGTAGGGCAGCAATTTACCACAGTATGCTGTGTAAGTGATAAACACACAGGCCTGATAGAATATTAAATTAGATTACACTAGCAAAATAATGTAAAAGTTTTTCTTTTAAATTTAAAATAATGTTAAGCAGATATGAGCGGTGGCACTGGCTGGCTGCTACGTAGGGCAGCAATTAACAACAGTATGCTCTGTAAGTCAGATACACACAGGCCTGATAGAAAATAAAATTAGATTACACTAGCAAAATGATTTAAAGATTTTTTTTGGAATTTAAAGAAAAAGGTTAAGCACATATGAGTAGTGGCTGATAGCCTTGGAAGGGCAGCAATAGAATAGCAATAGAAAATAAAATTAGATTACACTAGCAAAATTATTTAAAGTTTTTTTTGGGGGGAATTTAAAAAAAAGGTTAAACACATATGAGTCGTGGCTGATAGAGTAGGGAGGGCAGCAATTAAACACAGTATGCTCTGTAAGTCAGTTAAGCAGATATGAGTGATGCCTGGCACAGAGCAATTAACCAAAAGACTGAAAAAAAACTGAAGTCTATGCTGTGTGAGCCTGACAGACACAGGCCTGATAGAAAATGAAATTAGATTACACTAGCAAAATGATTTAAAAGTTTTTTTTTAAATTGAAAATAATGTTATAAGCGGATATGAGTGGTGGCTGGCACAGAGCAATGAACTAGAGTATATGCTGTGTGACACAGGCCTGATAGAAAATGAAAATAAATTACACTAGCAAAATAATTTCAAATTTTGGTTGGTTAAATTTAAACTAATGTTATTAGGCAGATATCAGTGGTGGCACTAGTCACAGCATATGCTGTGAGCCTCACACACAGGCTCAAAGCCAGGCAAATGCAAATAAAAATACAAATAAAGAAAAAAAAAACGACTGAAGTTATAGCCCTAAAAAGGGCTTTTTGGGGTGCTGTCCTTGCAGCAGAGATGAGATGAGTCCTTCAGGACTGTAGTGGACACTTAATACACTAGCCTAGCTATCTATTTCCCTATAAGTCAGCAGCAGCAGCACTAAACCTCCTCTCACTAAGAAAATCGTAATGAGTCTAAAATGGCTGCTGGCAAGAAGCTGGGAGGGTCTGTGAGGGAGTGTCTGATGCTGATTGGCTCTAATGTGTCAGAAGGCTGTGACATACAGGGTCAAAGTTTCCTCAATGATGACACATAGGGGGCGGATCGAACATTGCATGTGTTCACCCGCAGAGGCGAACACGAACAAGCTAAGTTCGCGTTGAACTGTTCGCGGGCGAACAGTTCGGGACATCACTATATATATATATGTGAATCTGACAGAGAGAGCAGTTTGTATCTTGCAATTTTGTCAGTTTTCAGATACTAATTACACTAAATTAACCGATCACGGTTTGGTCTGCTTAAACAGTAATTCATGGTCAGTGCAAGGGCAGAACCATATCTAAAGAGATAAAGCTAGCAGGGTTGGTTCTAAATTATATTATTCTGAGGTCAAAACACTGACCATGAGGCTAAATAATAAGATATTCCGCTATCAATGTTTCAGTGACATATGTCCATATGCTGCATAATGTGCAACTTTATTTAAACCCCAGGCTTGCTGCATCGTGTCAGCCATGACCATTCAAAAATCTTTACTGCTTTGGACGTGGTTTTCCACACCGACACTCGGAGGGGAATTCTATAAAAAAGGGGCTGTCCCTGCAAGTTGCTTCTAGATGTCTCCCATAAAAAATAAAGGAACTTGATACAAAGGGGAAACTTTAATGGGAAGAGTGGAGCAGGGGGTGCACATTAAAACATAAATCCTCTAGCTAAGACAAATCAAATTACTCTGCTTTTAGTGTATAGCATCTTACAATCGCCTCTATTTTCATATTCATGTGTTCTCTGTAATAAGGGTTTTGTGTATTTTGACATAATCTCACCACATTTTAGTTTGCAAGAAAAAACAGCAAGAACTGCAGGGGGGAAATATTTAGTGAATACGCCAGGCTTACGGGTAGATTTGCTATCAGTCGAGCAGACATGATACGTTGTCAGCATTTATCATTGCACAAGCATTTCTAGTTGTACACCCTAGCTTATTTTAAGATAGGGTGTACCAACATTAATAAAATAGGGTCTACTCATCACTAATACGCTAGGGTGTACCAACAGTAATAAGCTAGGGTGTACGAGCACTAATAAACTATGATGTACCAGCAATAATAAGCTAGGTTGTACCAGCACTAATCAGCTAGGGTATACCAAAACTAATAAAACTAGGGTGTACCAGTACTAATCAGCTAGGCTATACCAAAACTAATAAACTAGGGTGTACCAGTACTAATCAGCTAGGCTATACCAAAACTAATAAACTAGGGTGTACCAGTACTAATCAGCTAGGCTATACCAAAACTAATAAACTAGGGTGTACAGCACTAATAAACTAGGGTGTACCAGCAATTATAAGCTATGGTTTATCAGCACTAAAAAACTAAGCTTTACCAGCAACAATAAGCTATGGTGTACCAGCACTAATAAGCTAAGTAGTACCAGCACTAATAAGCTAAGGAGTACCAGCACTAATAAGCTAAGGAGTATCAGCACTAATAAGCTAAGGAGTACAAGAACTAATAAGCTAAGGAGTACCAGCACTAATAAGCTACGGGGAACCAGCACTAATAAGATGGGGTGTACCATCACTAATAAGCTGGAGTGTACCATCACTAATAAGCTTGGGTGTACCAGCACTAAAACGCTAGTGAAAACCAACCCTAATAAGCTAATGTGTACCAGAACTAATAAGCTAGGGTGTACCAACACTTATAAGCTAGGGTGTACCAGTAGTAATACGCTAGGGTGTAGCAGCACTAATAAACTAGGGTGTACTAACACTAATAAATTAGGGTGTAGCCGCACTAATAAACTAGGGTGTATCAACACTAATAAATTAGGGTGTACCAGCACTAATAAACTAGGGTGTAGGAGCACTAATAAGCTTTGTAGCAGCACTAATAAGCTAGAGTGAACCAGCACTAATAAGCTAAGGTGTACAAGAATTTATAAGCTAGGGTGTGCCAGCACCAATTAGCAAGGGTGTGCAGGTACTAATATGCTAGGGTGTGCCAGCACTGATACACTAGGATGTACCAGCACCCATAAGCTATGGTGTAGCAACACTAATAAACTAGGGTGTACTACCAACACTAATAAATTAGGTTGTAGCCGCACTAATAAACTAGGGTGTACCAACACTAATAAATTAGGGTGTAGCCGCATTACTAAACTAGGGTGTAACAACACTAATAAATTAGGGTGTACCAGCACTAATAAACTAGGGTGTAGCAGCACTAATAAGCTGTGTAGCAGCACTAATAAGCTAGGGTGAACGAGCACTAATAAGCTAAGGTGTACAAGAACTTATAAGCTAGGGTGTACCAGCACCAATTAGCTAGGGTGTGCAGGCACTAATACGCTAGGGTGTGCCAGCACTAATACGCTAGGATGTACCAGCACCAATAAGCTATGGTGTAGCAGTACTAATAAACTAGGGTGTACTACCAACTAATAAATTAGGGTGTAGCCACACTAATAAACTAGGGTGTACCAACACTAATAAATTAGGGTGTAGCCGCACTAATAAATTAGGGTGTACCAGCACTAATAAACTAGGGTGTAGCAGCACTAATAAGCTAAGGTGTACCAGTACTAATAAGCTAGGGTGAAACAGCACTAATAAGCTAAGGTGTACCAGAATTAATAAACTAGGGTGTAGCAGCACTAATAAGCTAAGGTGTACCAGAACTAATAAACTAGGGTGTACCAGCACCAATTAGCTAGGGTGTGCAGGCAGTATAAACTATGGTGTACCAGAACTAATAAACTAGGGTATACTATTACTAATAAGCTATAATGAACCACCTCTAATAAACACTAAAAAACTAGGATAAAGTTTCAAGAACCTTGGAGCCCCAGCTCTGAAAATGTTAAATTAGATTCTTAAAATGATGCATGTCTAAAAACATAATTGACTAAAAATTATAGAACTAGATTACAAGTGGAACGCAAATGTTTGCGCACAAGCCACACAGGGTTTATCACGAGTTGAAAGTAAACGTGATCACTTGAGCACAATCGCAATTTACGCTGGAATGATTACCACATCCTCAGAGCTCTGGTTACTGTTTTTCAAAACAAAAAAGTTGCACAAAGCACATCAGAAATACATTATCAGAAGTACAGATACACTCTTCATAATAACATGTAAAAAAATATTAAAATAAAATATTGCACATTGCAGAATATGTTCTATGTATTTCTAAATAGATATTCCAATATATATCTGTATATATCTATACCTATATACAATTATATATATATATATATATATATATATATATATATATATATATATATATATATATACACCATATATAAACTATGGTGTACCAGAACTAATAAACTAGGGTATACTATTACTAATAAGCTATAATGAACCACCTCTAATAAACACTAAAAAACTAGGATAAAGTTTCAAGAACCTTGGAGCCCCATTTCTGAAAATGTTAAATTAGATTCTTAAAATGATGCATGTCTAAAAACATAATTGACTAAAAATTATAGAACCAGATTACAAGTGGAGCGCAAATGTTTGCGCACAAGCCACACAGGGTTTATCACGAGTTGAAAGTAAACGTGATCACTTGAGCACAATCGCAATTTACGCTGGAATGATTACCACATCCTCAGAGCTCTGGTTACTGTTTTTCAAAACAAAAAAGTTGCACAAAGCACATCAGAAATACATTATCAGAAGTACAGATACACTCTTCATAATAACATGTAAAAAAATATTAAAATAAAATATTGCACATTGCAGAATATGTTCTATGTATTTCTAAATAGGTATTCCAATATATATCTGTATATATCTATACCTATATACAATTTTATATATATATATATATATATATATATATTGGTATAATCATATATTTTACAAAAAAAATCATATAAATATAGAAATACTGTATGTATTTATGAATAAATAGAACATATTCTTCTATGTGAAGAGCATTGGATGTAAAATATTCATATTTTCATGTCGGGTTAGCGCACTAGAGAATATGCGATCATGTTTACGCTCAAGTAGAGTGTTAGGTTTTTCTTCTATGGGGAAATTTGTGAACGTGCACGCAATATTCTAAGTTTGCCTTTTGTGCTTGTCAGGTTACCTTGCGAGTGAAAACAGTTTACTTTCATCTCAAAATATGTGTGCAACCCAACAAGTGCAAAAAGCCGAACGTCTAGTGCAGTTAACGCTCATGCGGGAGCGCTAATTAGTGCTCCACTTGTAATCTGGCCCATAGCTGGTTACTAAGTTATATATTTTTGTCTATCACTGATCTAAAGTAAATTCAGTTAGTAATAAATTATTTGTAAAAAGGGTCAGTATACTATTAAGTAGCTATTGTTATTTCATAATTGTGTTAACTTAGAAAACATGATTGTAATTAAAAAACAATTATGAATATGTTAGTGTCAATCAAATTGCACCTTTTAAAGGTCAAATGAATTAGCTACATTTTGATTTAGATACCTAGTAGAAACCAAGGTTGTCAAACATTTTTCAAGTTGTGAACACATTTTAAACACGCTTTTAACTAAACAAATTTCAAATAATAAATTCTTCAGTTAAATCATTTGCACACATTTGCCTGAATTCAACAAGATGAGGAAAACATTGTGGAGGTATTGTGTACAATGCAGACATGAGTGTGTCAAGCAACTCCTAGAGCTTCAACAAAGATGTAGGCCGGCAGCGAATAGACCTTTATAGCTCATCCCAAAGATTAAGATCCGGCAACTGAGCAGGCCACTGCAGCAAAGACAAGTCAGTGTCCTGTTCTAGAAACCATCCCATAGTGATGCTGGCTTTGTGCAATGGCGCATTATCCTGCTGGTAGTAGCCATTTGTCTGAAGATAAACTGTCAACATGAACAGATGCACTTGGTCAGCAGCGATTTTTATGTACGCTATGGCATTCAGACATGAATCTTGGGTTATCAATGGACCCAAAGTGTGCCAGGAAAACATTTGTCACACCATAGCACTGTTCCTACCTCTTGCAGAGTTTTCATCAGACATGATGGGTCCATGGATTCACCCTGTTTTCCCCAAATTCAGAGCCTGCCATCAACATCACGCACGTGGCAATATGTTTTTCTCTGCACCAAGGTTGAATTGTGATTGCACAAGTCTAGCTATCCTCATCTGACCTCTCTCATCAACAAGCGTTTTTCTTCCACAGGACTGCCGCTGATTTTTTTGTTCATTGCACCATTCTCAATACACCCCTGAAACTGTGGTATGTGAAAAGTTCAGGAGTACTGCCTTTTCAGATACGCTTCGTCCAGCACGTCTTGCACAAACTATCATGGCACGTTCAAGGTCCATTAGACCACTGCTGTTCCCCATTCTTACTGTGGTTTGTACACTTAACTGATAATAGGAAGGTTGTTCTGCTGTATTTATACCAAAACTGTGGCCACATGATTTGCAATGTAGTAGAACGAATCATTTGTGTACACAGCAGGGCTGTACCGTATAAAGTGGCCGCACAGTGTATATGGAAATATCTTTTAAAAAATACAAAGTACATTTACCCATCTCTGAAGAACATTGGAATGTGAAATATTAAAAACTCTGGGGAGAATAAGTTAATGTGGTAACAATATATAAAGTTTATCGTCCGCACTAAAAAACTTTTAATTTCAAATTGTAATATGAGTGGTAACCGCTGTATGCAAAAAGTTTGCTTCTGGTGTTGTTAGCTTTCGAGTGAAATCGCTAAATAGCGATCCACTTGTAATCTGGTCCAAATTGTTTAAATACCCATAGTGAAACAACTGTGCATGTTCTTTATTTTTTTATTTTTTCTGCGTTTTCTGTCATTTAAATTTGCAAATTGTAGATTTTACATTCCCTAGAGAGTTCATTCATGTTGAGAAGTGATTGCTTAATATATGTAGGATTTTATTTCTACCTTGTCCTAATTGGCCACAACAAAAGACATAATCTATGGAATGTTTAAGAAGCTTTCCAAGTGGTGAGTCCCTGGACTGCAAATCAATGCAAATTGTGCTAATGTTTTTTTTTTTTTTTTATATTTTGTATGCAAATCTTTGCAATATGGTGATTTATTTCTGATGCATATATAAAAACATCTTTGATACCTCTTTAAGCTGTAAATATTAGAGAAACAAACATGTGGTCTTTCCCATGGACTCAAAGAAAGATATAGGTGCACTTGAGAGAGATTTAAATAAAACGCCAGAAGCCAAGTAACAAGTTTCAACCTTAACAGCTATTTGATGTTTTCAGTTTATGAAATTTTGCAAAAAGGGTAAAATATAAACTTTGCACACTCAGATGACAACACTGAAACAATTTCTTATTCATAAACATTAATTCAAGTTTCCCTGCAAAAGCTGAGTTAGAAAATATTGAAAAGCGTGACCCAAGCCTGGTATAGCAAGTTGTACAGCGTTGAAGATTAATTTTCATGGGCCTAGATTTGGAGTTTTGTCGGTAACGACCCGAAAAACTAACGCCGGCTTTTTTCTGGCCGCACCATAAAAATAACTCTGGTATTGAGAGCCCACATAAAGGCTGCGTTAGGCTCCAAAAAAGGAGCGTAGAGCATTTTTAACGCAGCTTCAACTCTCGATACCAGAGTTGCTTACGGACGCGGCCAGCCTCAAAAACGTGCTCGTGCACGATTCCCCCATAGGAAACAATGGGGCTGTTTGAGCTGAAAAAAAACCAAACACCTGCAAAAAAGCCGCATTCAGCTCCTAACGCAGCCCCATTGTTTGCTATGCGGTAACCCTTCCTACGTCTGCACTTAACACTCTAACATGTACCCCGAGTCTAAACACCCCTAACCTTACACTTATTAACCCCTAATCTGCCGCCCCCGCTATCGCTGACCCCTGCATATTATTATTAACCCCTAATCTGCCGCTCCGTAAACCGCCGCTACTTACATTATCCCTATGTACCCCTAATCTGCTGCCCTAACATCGCCGACCCCTATATTATATTTATTAACCCCTAATCTGCCCCCCACAACGTCGCCTCCACCTGCCTACACTTATTAACTCCTAATCTGCCGAGCGGACCTGAGCGCTACTATAATAAAGTTATTAACCCCTAATCCGCCTCACTAACCCTATCATAAATAGTATTAACCCCTAATCTGCCCTCCCTAACATCGCCGACATCTAACTTCAAACATTAACCCCTAATCTGCCGACTGGAGCTCACAGCTATTCTAATAAATGTATTAACCCCTAAAGCTAAGTCTAACCCTAACACTAACACCCCCCTAAGTTAAATATAATTTAAATCTAACGAAATTAATTAACTCTTATTAAATAAATTATTCCTATTTAAAGCTAAATACTTACCTGTAAAATAAATCCTAATATAGCTACAATATAAATTATAATTATATTATAGCTATTTTAGGATTTATATTTATTTTACAGGTAACTTTGTATTTATTTTAACCAGGTACAATAGCTATTAAATAGTTAAGAATCAGCCAATAGAATGCAAGCTCAATCTGATTGGCTGATCGGATCAGCCAATCGGATTGAACTTGATTCTGATTGGCTGATTCCATCAGCCAATCAGAATATTCCTACCTTAATTCCGATTGGCTGATAGAATCCTATCAGCCAATCGGAATTCGAGGGACGCTATCTTGGATGACGTCATTTAAAGGAACCATCATTCGTCGTTCAGTCGTCGGCCAGGATGGATGTTCCGCGGTGGAGGTCTTCAGGATGCTGCCGCTTCGCTCCGGATGGATGCCGCTTGGATGAAGACTTCAATCGGATGGAAGACCTCTTCTGCCCCGCTTGGATGAAGACTTCAGCCGGATCATGGACCTCTTCAGCCCCCCGCTTGGGCTTGGATCAGGACATCGGAGGAGCTCTTCTGGACCGATCGGTGAACCTGGTATGGTGAAGACAAGGTAGGATGATCTTCAGGGGCTTAGTGTTAGGTTTATTTAAGGGGGGTTTGGGTTAGATTAGGGGTATGTGGGTGGTGGGTTGTAATGTTGGGGGGCTTGGGTATTGTATGTTTTTTTTTACAGGCAAAAGAGCTGTATTTCTTGGGGCATGCCCCGCAAAGGGCCCTGTTCAGGGCTGGTAAGGTAAAAGAGCTTTGAACTTTAGTAATTTAGAATAGGGTAGGGCATTTTTTTATTTTGGGGGGCTTTGTTATTTTATTAGGGGGCTTAGAGTAGGTGTAATTAGTTTAAAATTGTTGTAATATTTTTCTTATGTTTGTAAATATTTTTTTATTTTTTGTAACTTAGTTCTTTTTTATTTTTTGTACTTTAGCTAGTTTATTTAATTGTATTTATTTGTAGCAATTGTATTTAATTAATTTATTGATAGTGTAGTGTTAGGTTAATTGTAGGTAATTGTAGGTAGTTTATTTAATTAATTTATTGATAGTCTAGTGTTAGGTTTATTTGTAACTTAGGTTAGGATTTCTTTTACAGGTAAATTTGTAATTATTTTAACTATTTTAGCTATTAAATAGTTCTTAACTATTTAATAGCTATTGTACCTGGTTAAAATAAATACAAAGTTACCTGTAAAATAAATATAAATCCTAAAATAGCTATAATGTAATTATAATTTATATTGTAGCTATATTAGGATTTATTTTACAGGTAAGTATTTAGCTTTAAATAGGAATAATTTATTTAATAAGAGTTAATTAATTTCGTTAGATTTAAATTATATTTAACTTAGGGGGGTGTTAGTGTTAGGGTTAGACTTAGCTTTAGGGGTTAATACATTTATTAGAATAGCGGCGAGATTCGGTCAGCAGATTAGGGGTTAATAATTGAAGTTAGGTGTCGGCGATGTTAGGGAGGGCAGATTAGGGGTTAATACTATTTATGATAGGGTTAGTGAGGCGGATTAGGGGTTAATAACTTTATTATAGTAGCGCTCAGGTCCGGTCGGCAGATTAGGGGTTAATAAGTGTAGGCAGGTGGAGGCGACGTTGAGGGGGGCAGATTAGGGGTTAATAAATATAATACAGGGGTCGGCGGTGTTAGGGGCAGCAGATTAGGGGTACATAAGTATAATGTAGGTGGCGGTCGGCAGACTAGGGGTTAAAAATTTTTTTCCGAGTGTCTGCGATGTGGGGGGACCTCGGTTTAGGGGTACATAGGTAGTTTATGGGTGTTAGTGTACTTTAGAGCACAGTAGTTAAGAGCTTTATAAACCGGCGTTAGCCCAGAAAGCTCTTAACTACTGACTTTTTTCCTGCGGCTGGAGTTTTGTCGTTAGATGTCTAACGCTCACTTCAGAAACGACTCTAAATACCGGAGTTATAAAAATCCCATTGAAAAGATAGGATACGCAATTTACGTAAGGGGATCTGCGGTATGGAAAAGTCGCGGCTGGAAAGTGAGCGTTAGACCCTATTTTGAGTGACTCCAAATACCGGCGGTAGCCTAAAACCAGCGTTAGGAGCCTCTAACGCTGGTTTTCACGGCTACCGCCAAACTCCAAATCTAGGCCTAAGACATTTATAAACTTATTGCTGTTTACAAGCACCCTGAATGATGCTCAGAATTAAATATATTGATTGAAAAACAACTTAAAATATATAAAAATCCATAGGCTAGTGTCTTTAGCTGTGCTTTACCTCCTTGTACACCATACATAAATTATATGCTATATTTAAACATTATGGTATGTAATGGAGGTACTATTAAAAAGGGATACTAACCCCAATTTTTTTCTTTCGTGATTCAGATAGATTATGCAATTTTAGACAACTTGCTAATTTACTCCTATTATCATTTTTTCTTCATTCCCTTGCTATCTTAGCTTTGATTCCTGCTTTTCAAATAAAGATAGCAAGAGAATGAAGAAAACATTGATAATAGGAGTAAATTAGAAAGTTGCTTAAAATTGCATGCTCTATCTGAATCATGAAAGAAAAAGATTGCGTTAAGTATCCCTTTAATTATAACTGTAATAATGTCTCAAAGAAATTGAGAATTTGTCATTATTAGAGGTAGTAGTCTCAGGACAAACATTTTAGCATTTTCTTCGAACTTTCAAGCTCTCATTTATGAGGTAATTCAGCATTGTCATGAGTTTTAACAACTGATTATGTTAGAAAAATAATTTCCAATCAAACTGGTGGTACAGATGGATGGTATTATTTGTTGAAATTTTTTTTCCACTGTTGCGGCTGAAAGATTTTGAAAACAAAAAAAATACTTTAATGTACCAGGAATAAAAATTCAAAGGTTAATATAACCTTTGCTATTTTTCTTTCCAAATTAAATATATAAAAATATTTTTTAGACGATGGTAATCTTTTAAAAAATATATAATACTAAATTTATGTGTTACAAAAATACAGTATTTTTTTAATATAAATTGAGTTCTTAAAATGGTCCATATTAATTTACATTATCACATATATATATATATATATATATTTACTGTATATATATTTACTGTATATATATTTACTGTATATATATATATATATATATATATATATATATACATATATATATATACTGTATATAATTATATATATATATACTTTATTTATATAATGAAGCAGCAGAATGAAGCACTCACTGGACTCTGGACATCTGTGAACAAAAGTGATTTATTTCGGGACCTCAAACCGTCCCTTCTTCTGACAAAGCAACAGTGAAAATGAACAAACTTATAAAGGCCTGTAACAGGTTTGCTTGTATTAGCACTATATGTAACACTTACACTAGCCCAGTTTTTGCTAATGGACATTTATATATAGTAATTATATAACTTTTGCACAGTTGGGCCACTGTTTTTTTGGGGTCCTCTGATGTGTGCACACAACCTTGTTTGATTGGCCAATGAGAAGGAGGGAGGATTTACAGGTCTTTATAAGTTTGTTCATTTTCACTGTTGCTTTGTCAGAAGAAGGGACGGTTTGAGGTCCCGAAACGTCACGAATAAATCACTTTTGTTCAGAGATGTCCAGAGTCCAGTGAGTGCTTCAGTCTGCTGATTCATTACATTGTTTTTAAAAGCACCCTGGCAGTTGCAGGATGGTGGTGAGAGTGCACATACCCTTGAACTGTTTTACTTTATTTCTATATATATTAATTCACATCCCCACTTTCTTTTTTTGCTTTCATTTGTTTAACTGGTTATATACACTATACACAATAAGTTGATTATCATCCTTGGTTCTTTGATTCTTTTATATATTTATAAGGACGCAGACAAGATTATTGTGTTGTTTTCTTCTTTCTCTTTAGGTTTGTTTGCTGGGGCTTTGTAGATACAAAATGCTACAAAGAGAAAAGCGATGTTGACGACTTTGCAGACGGCACCTAAAGGAAGCAGAAAAGAACATAAGCATCAAAGATTCTGAATCTCAACAAATGTCTGTAACTATTAGCTGTTGCATTAAAGGGACACTGAACGCAATTTGTTTCTTTTGTGATTCAGATAGAGCATGCCATTTTAAGCAAATTTCTAATTTACTCCTATTATCAAATTGTCTTCATTCTCTTGGTATGTTTATTTGAAAAGCAAGAATGTAAGTTTAGATGCCGGCCCATTTTTGGTGAACAAACTGTGTTGTCCTTTCTAATTGGACAGCACCAATAAACAAGTGCTGTCCATGGTTCTAAAACAAAAATTTGCTGGCTCCTTAGCTTAGATTCCTTCTTTTTCAAATAAAGATAGCAAAAGAACGAAGAAAAATTGATAATAGGAATAAATTAGAAAGTTGCTTAAAATTGCATGCTCTATCTAAATCATGAAATAATGTCCCTTTAAGTATATATTAATGTAAATATGTACTAGTTTATTTCCTAAATGTTCATTCTGCAAATGAGTATCAGTTTATAATACAGTAATTGGATAATTATAACAAATTAATTAGTGTAAACTGCATGTGTACATGTGCACGTGTCATATCAATGCCAATAAAAGTCCTGTGTTTTCCAGATTCAAGGGACATAAAGCTCACAATTTTTCTTCCATGATTCAGATAGAGCATTTATTTTTAAAGGGACGTACAACCCCAAATGTGTCTTTCATGATTCAGCTAGAACATACAATTTAAAAAACGTTCAAATTTACTTCTATTATCAAGTCTTCTTTGTTTTCTTGTTATTCTTTGTTGAAAATCAGGGTAAGTTTATGAGCGTGCACGTGTCTGCAGCACTATATGGCAGCATTACAGCAACAATGTTATACATTAGCAAGAGCAGTAGATGGCAGCACTATTCCTGTCATGTAGTGCTCAAGACATGTGCACAATACCTATCTAGATATTTCTTCAAGAAAGAATAACATGAGAAAGAAGCAAATTTGATAATAGAAGTAAATTAGAAACTTTTTAAAAAAAATGTATTCTCTATCTGAATCATGAAAGAAAATAATTGTGTTTCATGTCCATTTAAGCAACTTTCCAATTTCTTCTATCAAATTTGCTTCATTCTTTTGGCATCCATTATTGAAGGTGTAGCAATGCACTATTAAAAGATACCTTAACTCATTGGTTGAACCAATGACAAGGGACATATGTGCAGCCACCAATGATCATTGCTGCTCCTGAGTCTACCTAGGTATGATTTGTAACAAAGGATACCAAGAGAACAAATCAAATTAGATAAGAGAAGTAAATTGGACAAATGGCAGCACCCATAACCAGTGGGAGGTGCACAAAATGTATTTAGTGTTCACCGTCCCTTTAAGGTTGGCATTGAACAAGGCACACTTGCTATCCCCAGCAGCCCAAGGTTACTAAGGGAAACGACTGTGCCTTAATCACTACCCAAACCTTTCATGTCTCTTAATGTCCCCTTTAACTACATTCTGAGATCATTGGAATTATTGGACTTACAATTAGGTAGCAGAAGTTAACATTTTCATTAAAGAATAGAAATAAACTGATCACTTACTGATAGCGACTAAATTGTAGGACATTTTTGTATTATTGTATGTCCAGCAGGCTCCCTTGTCCCCACAATCATTCAGATTCCATAAAATACAAGTACTGTCTATTATAACACCAAAGACAATTGGTCCAGGAATCGAACCTAAAAAGGTAATGAATCACAGATAAATGTAACTCGCATACAACATCATTCTTATCATAATATCACAATTACTATAATTACTAAACAGCACCATGTATAAGGAAACTATTTCAGGGAGTCCAATCTTTTCACAAATACCCACAGACAGTTTGCTAAATTCTTAATAAAGCTATAGTATTTTTTGTTTATTTAATCTACAGTAAATTAAGAATTATTATTAAAGGTCTGTCAGTGACAATAAAATGATACAACTGAAAATGTAAATCAAATTTCTTGATATTCCTGTCTTAAAACTATATTTGCTTGCAAATCATAATGCAAGTCCATTTTTTTTTTAACTTTTGCCGTTTATGTTTTAATTTAGACAGGGCTTGGGAAACATAGATTTTATATGTTCCTTATATACTGTACAAAAGTACAACGGGATATGCACATGTGGACATGTCAAGAGACACTATTGTAAAATTTGTTTATCTTAAAGTGTTTCATATTACTCATTATACAAGTGGCTAATTAATAAAGTTTATATTGATCCTTTAGGTTTATTTTTGTATTTAAAAAGTTGCTTATTGAAACCAACACCCATTGTTCCCAAGAAAATGTCCTTTCAAAGTGACTGAGTCTGCAGGGAGAGCAGACGTACTCATCTTATTTCTATATATTCACACAAAGGCTAATATTTAGGTATTGATATTTTCATTATGGATAGTGGTTTCAATAAACAAAACAAACTATTTTAATTGCAATAATAAACCTAAAGGAGACATTTCTGATACAAGTAATGCTCTACAGCTGGTATAAGTCATTAGGAACACATTAAGGGGAAAACATTTTTACCATAAATTATTCCTTCATATAGCTTTCATGTGAATGAGGGACAAACTGTGCAGCATGATGCCAATATTAATAATATACAAATAAGAGACAGATATATAGTTTTGAGGCACTTTATAAAGTTGTTCCTTATACCAGTCCATGTGAGATTGTCATGCAAAACTTTATATTTGTGATTATGGGCTTTGTTTGCTATACCATAAAGAAATACCTTAGAAGCATGGCCATGTGAATGAATTACGCCTCTAAATGTACATATTTGATATAACAGGAAAATCTGGATTTCTTATAGATCAATTTTCTGTTATGTTCAGAACTAAAATATGCACCATAAATATAGAATAAAGCATGGAGTCTAATTGATTCAGTATTATCACTGACTAATAATGTCTTTAAAAGTAATCTTTACATTTAACAAACTGAGACACGTGGAACAGAATTAATGCCTTTAAATATTGAAATATTTGGTTGCAAAAAAAAAGATATTCTGATTTGAAAATAAATAATAATTGTGCAGCCAGCTAAAATATACTGTTTAATACAAGCCAACGCTACATAATGAGTAAAGGCTAACTATTCTACAAAAAACTGCTTAAAATTAGTTATCTGATAGACTGGAATATCGCTGGCTCAATGTCTGAATGCAAAGTCATTCCAAAACGACATGATAACTGGGTTTTCTAAATTATTTCTAATGGATTGTAAAACACCATACACTTACAGAACATATCACATGGTTTATCTGTGTTGAGATAGATGCCCTTAATAGAAAACCTTTTAAGATATCAGAAAATGTGAAGCTTATTTACTCAATGGATTTCAATATCAGCTTCCTGGCTAATAACAGGAATACTCAATATCAAGTGAGGCATTAAAAACTCTAGTTTTCCGAGGAGGCTTATATAGAAAATTGAAAGGTAAAACATATGCCCCTCAGGCTGACACCTTTGAGGTTCAGATATATATATTTTTTAAATAAATAACATGAGATCACAGATGTTACAATTAAATGGACACTTTCTGAAATGATTAAGATTAAGGATAGGTTTTAATATTAGGGTTAGATTATGATTAAGGTTAAGGCTGCCAGAAAGGACTGTAATACCCACTGGCAGGCAAATAGTTAGAAATAATATAAATATCTTCTAATATAGTACTAACACAATTTAGTCAAATTTAATTCAAACCTTTTAAAAAACACAATCTTTGAAAGGCTGAAGGTGTGATAATACATAAAATACCTCTTGCTTTTATTTAAAATTGTGCTTGTTCCACACTCCCTAAAAGGCCCAAAAGCAAATTGCATAGACTGTAAATGCTGCAAATTAAGTAGCTGGTTTAGGATACAGATTTTGCTTATATGCTGCTCTAGTGAGTGTGGGAGGTGTTTAATGTACCGTCAAGTGATTTTTTTTGTCAATGTCAAATATATATCATGTATAAGGTGATATGTTATTTATGATGAAAATAAACACCAATGTTACCGTAAAGTTTATGTTTGGAATGTATTTTGTTTTGTTTCTGTCTTACATAAAGGGACATGAAACACAATTTTTTCCTTTCATGATTAAGAGAGAACATCCAATTTTAAACAACTTTCCAATTTACTTAAATTTTACTAATTTGTTTTGTTCTTTTGGTATACTTTGTTGAAAAGAATACCTAGGTAGGTTCAGGAGCTTCAGATTGGTGGCTGCACATATATATGCCTCAGATTATGGGCTCACCCATGCGCACATTGTTTCTTCAACAATACTACAGGGAGTGCAGAATTATTAGGCAAATGAGTATTTTGACCACATCATCCTCTTTATGCATGTTGTCTTACTCCAAGCTGTATAGGCTCGAAAGCCTACTACCAATTAAGCATATTAGGTGATGTGCATCTCTGTAATGAGAAGGGGTGTGGTCTAATGACATCAACACCCTATATCAGGTGTGCATAATTATTAGGCAACTTCCTTTCCTTTGGCAAAATGGGTCAAAAGAAGGACTTGACAGGCTCAGAAAAGTCAAAAATAGTGAGATATCTTGCAGAGGGATGCAGCACTCTTAAAATTGCAAAGCTTCTGAAGCGTGATCATCGAACAATCAAGCGTTTCATTCAAAATAGTCAACAGGGTCACAAGAAGCATGTGGAAAAACCAAGGCGCAAAATAACTGCCCATGAACTGAGAAAAGTCAAGCGTGCAGCTGCCAAGATGCCACTTGCCACCAGTTTGGCCATATTTCAGAGCTGCAACATCACTGGAGTGCCCAAAAGCACAAGGTGTGCAATACTCAGAGACATGGCCAAGGTAAGAAAGGCTGAAAGACGACCACCACTGAACAAGACACACAAGCTGAAACATCAAGACTGGGCCAAGAAATATCTCAAGACTGATTTTTCTAAGGTTTTATGGACTGATGAAATGAGAGTGAGTCTTGATGGGCCAGATGGATGGGCCGGTGGCTGGATTGGTAAAGGGCAGAGAGCTCCAGTCTGACTCAGACGCCAGCAAGGTGGAGGTGGAGTACTGGTTTGGGCTGGTATCATCAAAGATGAGCTTGTGGGGCCTTTTCGGGTTGAGGATGGAGTCAAGCTCAACTCCCAGTCCTACTGCCAGTTTCTGGAAGACACCTTCTTCAAGCAGTGGTACAGGAAGAAGTCTGCATCCTTCAAGAAAAACATGATTTTCATGCAGGACAATGCTCCATCACACGCGTCCAAGTACTCCACAGCGTGGCTGGCAAGAAAGGGTATAAAAGAAGAAAATCTAATGACATGGCCTCCTTGTTCACCTGATCTGAACCCCATTGAGAACCTGTGGTCCATCATCAAATGTGAGATTTACAAGGAGGGAAAACAGTATACCTCTCTGAACAGTGTCTGGGAGGCTGTGGTTGCTGCTGCACGCAATGTTGATGGTGAACAGATCAAAACATTGACAGAATCCATGGATGGCAGGCTTTTGAGTGTCCTTGCAAAGAAAGGTGGCTATATTGGTCACTGATTTGTTTTTGTTTTGTTTTTGAATGTCAGAAATGTATATTTGTGAATTTTGAGATGTTATATTGGTTTCACTGGTAAAAATAAATAATTGAAATGGGTATATATTTGTTTTCTGTTAAGTTGCCTAATAATTATGCACAGTAATAGTCACCTGCACACACAGATATCCCCCTAAAATAGCTATAACTAAAAACAAACTAAAAACTACTTCCAAAACTATTCAGCTTTGATATTAATGAGTTTTTTGGGTTCATTGAGAACATGGTTGTTGTTCAATAATAAAATTAATCCTCAAAAATACAACTTGCCTAATAATTCTGCACTCCCTGTAATACTAAGAGAATGAATCAAACTAGATAACAGAAGTAAATTAGAAAGTAGTTTGCAATGGTATTCTTTATCTGAAATATGAAAGAAAATGTTTGGGTTTCATGTCCCTTTAATATAAACATATGTATATATTAAAGGGACATAGGGCTCCATTTATTAATGTGTGGATGGACAGGGTTCTGTTTGCCCATGATCAAGGGTAGCAGACATCATTATGCTGCCATCACTTAATATTGCTCAAGAGCCTACTTGTGCAACCTATCAAGAGCAAGAGCAGGGGCTGTCAATCAGCCCAGTCATCAACTCAAAAAGACAAACAGTGGCCTTAAAGAGACACTCAAGTCAAAATTAAACTTTCATGGTTCAGAACAATTTTAAACAACTTTCCAATTCACTTCCATTATGTAAATGTGCACAACCATTTTATATGCTTACTTTCTGAGGCACCAGATCCTAATGAGCATGTGCAAGATTCACAGAATATACATATGTGCATTTTTTTGATTGGCTAATGGCTGTCACATGATGCAATGGGAGAGAAAATAGAACTAACTTTAAAATTTGTCAGAAAGAAATCTACTATTCATATGAAATTCAAACAAAGTGCTTTTGTATTGTCATTTTATTACTCATTTACTGATTATACCTTTCTACTGTGTTTAGTGGCCCTTTAAGACCGCTGCTTTAGAACTATTGGCTGTAGGCTTACTCATGGGCTCCAAAGCCATATCAGCCGCTTGACAAATGGAGCCCATACTGCTCACAATGTTCCTATAATAACGGTTTTATTCATTACATCTGCTATTCGTCTCGCTCAGTATTTACCTAATAGTCGAATAAAAGACCACTGTACTCCAAGAGCGAATGATCTTTGCTTGTCTGGCACACACCTAATTTTAAATAAAATAATTCAGATTATATTGTTTTTTTTAGATATAAAACTGTAAACAGTTACAACACAGAAGTCATTTATGCATGATTTACAAATATAACAGACACAAAGAGACAATTACACTGGGACATAAGCCATGTTTAATACTGTAGTATTGTTATTGTTAAATTTGCTTTCTTCTCTTGCAAAACTTTGTTGAAAAATAAAATCTAGGTAAGCTGAATTTAGGAGTCTGCATGTGTCTGTAGCAGTCTATGGCAGCAGTGATTGCAACGGTGCATAACATTGTTAAAAAAACAAAGTTGCAGGAGGCTAAAGACACATGTATGCTCCTGAGCTCACCTAGGGTTACTCTTTAACAAAGGATACCAAGAGAACTAAGCAAAATTGATAAAGTTGGAAAGTTGTTTAAAATTGCAAGCCCTTTCCAATCCATTTAAGTTTAATTTTGACTTTATTGTCCCTTTAAGTAATTATTTAAGTATAAAATAAAGAATATTATGGGGTAGATAAATGTATAAACAAAAAATCAAGAGTTTCTTAGCAATACACTTAAATGGACATTAAACACCTTTTGCTTTTGTGTAAAAATTGTATATTGTCCCACTCTTCATAGAGAAGAAAAAAAGCAAAACCTGTAATCCAGGTCTTTAAATTACTGTAATTTGCCTAAATTTGTAGGTTACAGAATTTGCTTTTTGGCCTCTCTAGTTAATGTTGCCACCTTTAGTTCAGGCCAAGTCCAAATACACTTGCACTGTGCACATCACAGCAACAGTTTGTTTTTTTTGTAAAGTGTACACCACGTATAATAGCAAATTAATACAAACTCTCACACTTTCACACACTCACTATCTCACAAACACTCTCACTCACAATCTCACACACACTCATTCTCACACTCTCACACACTAATACACACATGCTCTCTATTTCTCTCACACACACAGACACTCATACTCACACTCTCGCTAACTAACACATACATGCTCTCTCTCACACACACACAGACACTCACAATCTCACACAATAACACATACACTCTAACAAACTAACGCATACATGCTCTCTCTCACAAACAGATACTCATGCTCTCACACACTTACACATACACTCTCACACACTAACACACACATATTCTCTCTTTCTCACACAGACACTCACGCTCTCACATAATAACACATACACTCTCACACACTAACACACATGCTCTATCTTTCTCTAACACGCACACATAGACTCTCACACTCTCACAAACTAACACATACATGCTCTCTCTCACACACTCACACTTTCACAAACTAACACATACATGCTCTCTCCTACACACTCACACTCTCAGAAACTAACACATACATGCTTTCTCTCACACACTCACACTCTCACAAACTAACACATACATGCTCTCTCTCACACACTCACACTCTTACAAACTAACACATACATGCTCTGTCTCACACTCTCACAAACTAACACATACATGCTCTCTCTCACACACTCACACTCTTACAAACTAACACATACATGCTCTGTCTCACACACTCACACTCTCACAAACTAAAACATACATGCTCTCTCTCACACACTCACACTCTCACAAACTAATACATGCATGCTGTCTCTCACACACTCTCACAAACTAACACATACATGCTCTCTCTCACATACTCACACTCTTACAAACTAACACATACATGCTCTCCCTCAAACACAGACACTGATGCGCTCACACACTAACACATACACTCTCACACACTAACACACGCATGCTTTCTCATACACACACACAGAGACACTTACACTCTCACACACTAACACACACATGTTCTCTCTCTCACACACACACGCACAGACACTCATGCTCTCACATACTAACACATCTCACACACACTCTATCACACATACACACACAGATGCTGTCTTGTTCACACACAGACTCACACATACATAAAGACTGACAAACACAAAGACACACACACTCTCATGTCCTGGTCAGACTCAGCTTCAAACTCAGACACACAAATGGAAACCAGTACTGTCTGGGTCATCTCTGGACATGTGGCAACCCTTGGTGTTAAATAAGCACAATTTTGTATACAAAAACATGGGTTTTATGTCTTTTTAAGAGACACCAAAGGGTATTTAAAAAAACAAAACAAAAAAAAAGCTATATTTGTTATCACAGTAAAAGGGAACCTACAGTCATATCATAATGGAATAGAAAAAAATAGACTTCTCAAAAAATAAAAAAATGCTTTCCAATAAATGATAGTGGTAATACAACTTTAAGGGCCAGATTACAAGTGGAGTGGTATTTAATCCTCCCGCTCATGCACTAACTCCGGTAGAAATACGTTTTCAAGATGAAAGTAAAATGTTTTAGCTCGAAAGCTAACCCCATAGAAGTCAATAGAGCAAAAAAAGTGAAAAAAAAACTAACACCCTACTCGCACGCAAACCCGATCACATAGTCTCAAGTGCGCTAACCCAACATGAAAATATTAATATTTCACATTCCAATGTTCTACACACATCATAGACTATGTTCTATTTATTCATGAAAACATATTTCTACATATATATGATAGTATTTTGGTATTATATATATATATATATATATATATATATATATATATATATATATATATATATACCTGTATATTTATTTTTTTGTAAGATTATACATAAGTATAGATTTATACAGATATATATATAGGAATATCTATTTAAAACTACTTAGAATATATTCCCTAGGTGCAGAACATTGGAATGTGAAATATTAACAGAAAATACACAGAATAACACTTTATTAAAAATGAATATTGCATAAAAATGATGTTACATATTTTATCTTCTTGACTGCAAAGGGTTCCAATGCATATATATATATATTTGTATACATATGTATGTATGTGTTTATATGTGTATATACTGTATGTATTTACAGACGTATATACATAAATATATATGTACACACACGTATACATATATATATATACAGTATATACTGTACATACATATACATCTTTAGACATGTTTATGTTACATACATATCTCTATGTTAAAGCCCTTTGCAGCCTTTTTTTCTAACACCTGAGGACTCATATCTTTGAGTCCTTATAACTTTTTTGTGCAATCATTTTTTAAAAATAATTTTTATTAGATAGTGTTATTATGAGTGTAACCGTACTTTTACATGTTATTTTGATGTTTTTGTGACACTTTTTTGTTTCACAAAAGAGTTAACCAGAGTTTTAAAGTTGCGCTATCCTGACGTGTCTTAAACTCAATTGTGCTCAAGCGATCGCATTTACTTTCAACTTGTAATACTATTGCTCTATCGAACATGTGCAAACAGCCGCGATAAACCCATTATCGCTCACACATAACTGTTAGTGTGCCACTTGTAATCTGCTCCTTAGTGTAATAGAATGCTGTAGCCCCAACTTCACAGCATTAGTGTTTGCTGTAAGATTTGGACATGAAACCCACATTTTTCTTTAATGATTCAGATAAAGCAAACCATTTTATACAACTTTCAATTTACTTCTATTATCAAATCTCCTTATTCTCTTGGTATCCTTTGTTGAAGAAGTCACAAATCATAAAACACATAAAAATAAGCTTCCCCTGGCTTAAATAATTGACATAAACACTTGATTGTTATGTCTGTAATGATTAATAAATCCTAAATCAAACAATAAAAGTTATCTATACTATAAATGCGTTTGTAATGTCCGTCGCCATCGGCAGTTGCGCACGCATCCTCAATGGAATGTTGGCAGTGCAAGGACAAAAGAATTCACCTGGATGCAGCTTTTTTTGAAAATGGCAGGGTGGTGAAAGAATCCACCAAAGGTGGATTCTTTCACCACCCTGCCATTTTCGGAATCCACCGGGATGCAGATGCATACCGGTGGATGCAGCGAAGGCAAACAGAGCATTACAAAAGCAACACCTAATCACCTACATCGCAATAAACCTATTTACCCTATTAACCCCTAAACCGCAAATCCCCCACATCGCAATAAACCTATTTACCCTTTTAACCCCTAAAACGCAAAACCCCTACATCGCAATAAACCTATTTAACTTATTAACCCCTAAACCGCAAAACCCCTACATCGCAATAAACCTATTTACCCTTTTAACCCCTAAACCGCAAAACCCCTACCTCGCAATAAATGTATTTAACTTATTAACCCCTAAACCGCAAAACCCCCACATCGCAATAAACCTATTTACCCTATTAACCCCTAAACCGCAAAACCCCAACATCGCACAAAACCTATGTACCCTATTAACCCCTAAACCGCAAAACCCCTACATCACAATAAACCTATTTAACTTATTAACCCTTTAAACCACCAAAACCCACAACGCAAATAACTATTTAAATAACTAAGTAATTTAATGGGGTGTTAGGTTAGGGGTTGTTAGGTTAGGGGGTGTTAGGTTAGGGGTTGTTAGGTTAGGGGGTGTTAGGTTAGTGTACTGTACTTAGTTATTTAAATAGTTATTTGCATTGTGGGTTTTGGCAGTTTAAAGGGTTAATAAGTTAAATAGGTTTATTGCGATGTAGGGGTTTTGTGGTTTAGGGGTTAAAAGGGTAAATAGGTTTATTGCGATGTAGGGGTTTTGCAGTTTAGGGGTTAATAGGGTAAATAGGTTTATTGCGATGTTGGGGTTTTGCGGTTTAGGGGTTAATAGGGTAAATAGGTTTATTGCGATGTGGGGGTTTTGCGGTTTAGGGGTTAATAAGTTAAATAAGTTTATTGCAATGTAGGAGTTTTGCGGTTTAGGGGTTAAAAGGGTAAATAGGTTTATTGCGATGTAGGGGTTTTGCGGTTTAGGGGTTAATAAGTTAAATAGGTTTATTGCGATGTAGGGGTTTTGCGTTTTAGGGGTTAAAGAGGTAAATAGGTTTATTGCGATGTGGGGGTTTTGCGGTTTATGGGTTAATAGGGTAAATAGGTTTATTGCGATGTGGGGGTTTTGCGGTTTAGGGGTTAATAGGGTAAATAGGTTTATTGCGATGTTGGGGGTTTTGCGGTTTAGGGGTTAATAAGTTAAAATAGGTTTATTGCGATGTAGGGGTTTTGCGGTTTAGGGGTTAAAAGGGTAAATAGGTTTATTGCGATGTAGGGGTTTTGCGGTTTAGGGGTTAATCGGGCAAATAGGTTTATTGCGATGTAGGGGTTTTGCGGTTTAGGAGTTAATACTTTGTGAAGGATTTTTCTTTTGTTATATTTCGTGCGGGAGGTGTTTTTTTTTTAATACTTGATGCAGGCGGTTAGTTGTTGCTTTTGTAATGCTCCGTTTGCCAACTTTATATAAAAGAAGAGTTACAAAATACGTTGTTTCTACATCTGTAGTTTAAAAAATAATTAGACTGCCCTCTGGGCAGGCTTATTGACTAGTCATATATAAAAGCATCAAACAGCCAGTGTCAAAGACAAATCTGTACTTCTGAATTAAACTTCTGTGAACAACTACAAAAGAATAGTAACTACTCACTATCGGCTAGATTACGAGTTTTGCGGTATTATTAACCCCTAATCTGCCACCCCCAACATCGCCATCACCTACATTATATTTATTAACCCCTAATCTGCCGATCCAGACTAAAAAAAATGCTTGTAATACCGGCGCAATGGAAGTCCCATTGAAAAAAGACTTTACGAAAATTGCGTAAGTTAATTTGCGGTACGGCCAAAAAAGTGTGCGGGACAGCTGTACCTACAACACTCGTAATAGCAGAGGTAGTAAAAAAGCAGCGTTATGAGGCTTATCGCTGCTTTTTTACTCATAACGCAAAACTCGTAATCTAGCCGAATGTTATTGTATTTCTTCCTGTCCCTGAAGCTCTTTACAGAAGCTGTGCAAACTCCCAGATCAGTAATACTGGTCACTTTATTGTAGCTATATAATGTGCTTCAGGTTAGTGTACATCACATGATCTTTACATTTATGCAATTTTTACAAAGTTTTACATTTACACAAAATATATTTTACAAAGCATTCAACAATAATATATAGCAAAACTGCTTTGTATCATGCAACCTGAAGCACATTATACAATTGTCAGAAAGTTTACAGCTTTATTGATATGCAAATGCACACTGCTTCACACAGGTTATGAGAATACGTACCTGAGCTTCAAGATGGAGGTGCCCAGTACAAAGAGGCAAATTCTGCCACCTTTAAGCTATTAAAACAGGAAGACTGATTTGAAAAGAGCTGCAGGAATAGGATGAAATGGAATAACATGTTGAGTAGCTACAGTTCTTTTGTAGTTGTGCACAGCAGTTTAATGTCCCTTTAAGTATAATTACTTCAAAAATATAAATTAAGCCACACGTGTGTACCTGCAACTCCTTCAGTTGACAAAAACTACCAAGTACATTAATAATTTTGGAGAAACTCAGCTTGGCTGGAATGAATTAAAAGGATAGATACAACTGTTTA
Source organism: Bombina bombina (assembly GCF_027579735.1). Classification (NCBI taxonomy): domain Eukaryota; kingdom Metazoa; phylum Chordata; class Amphibia; order Anura; family Bombinatoridae; genus Bombina; species Bombina bombina. Next base: position 251,940,471 of record NC_069500.1, read on the forward strand.
GGGAAAAAAGCTACATAAAATGTATAATCAGATACTGCATTAAGACAATTGCTGTTATGTGCTTCATGAATGTTTATATTTTATAGCAAATCTAACATAGAAGAAAATTACATTTGTTCTAATTTTTCTTACCTTAAAATGGCCATAGTGATTGGAGTAGCTGTCATAAAGGTAGTAACAACCACAAAAAAGAAAAATGACATAAATAAGGGTAGGTTTTTACACTTTGCCTCACACTTTCCCGAATAAGCGGTTGAACCATTGAAGACGATTCCAAAATCTGGTATTTTGGGGATGCGTTCTCTAATGCATTCGCAGTTACTAAAAACCTATGATTAAAGGACAGAGAGAAAAAAAAATATATATGTTTTTAATCCTATATTGCATTCACTGACTTATGTGTATCTGTATCTGTTCATATTACAGAAAAAAAAATAAGATACATTAATCTTCCCCTTAAAGGTATACTGAATCCACATTTTTTCTTTCATGATTCAGGTAAAGCATGCAATTTTAAGCAGCTTTCTAATCTACTCATATTATCAAATTTTCTTCGTTCTCTTGTTATCTTTATTTGAAAAAGAAGGAATGTAAGCTTACGAGCCAGCTCATTTTTTTTAGTGCTAGTTATATTTATATTTATTTTTTAAGAAAATATGCCCCAGACTCCTGGGGCAAGTGTGTTATCTTAACCTGAGGGCCCCCCCTGACTCCAGTCACCCTTTTAACCCCCTAATAGCATGCTATTTCCATTTCATTCAAAAAGCCAAAATAAAATAATATGGCTCACTGTGTGCATATATATATATATATATATATATATATATATATATATATATACTATATGTGTATGTATTTATGTATGTGTGCATAGGTATACATACAAATGCATACACATATATACATACACATGTACATATACTGTATATACACCTTTTAGCCATTAAGGGTTGATTTTTGCTTGAATGCATTATTTTATTTTAATTTTGCAGTAAAAAACTACTTTATAGTGTGGTAGAAAAAAATTTGTCATGTCTCTTCCTGATTTGACTATTTGATATTTTTTAGATACATATAGATAGATAGATAGATAGATAGATAGATGATAGATAGATAGATAGATAGATGATAGATGATATATAGATAGATGGATGATAGAAAGATCATAGATAATTCATGTTTTGCTTTAAAAATATAAAAGTAAATGTATATTTATAGATAATTTATTGTACCTTTTTGTCACCATTAACTGTAACATTAATACAACCTGCATAGCAGGCAGAAAAATATTGAACTCCATCAGATCCACAAACTGGATCATAAAAAGAGCGTGCACAGTTGCACTCATTATTACACGGAGCTTCTACTTCTCCAATCGTTCCAGTCCTAAGAAAAGTAAAATAATGACGGTATAGTTATTTAAGCAATCTATATTAAAACTTGAATTAATAATCACAAAGCCACAATAAAAAAATGTATAATGAATAAAGGTTAATGCCATTGGACACTGAACTGGACTGGACTAAAAAAAAGGTGCAGTGACTGCTACAATAGTTTTATCTATATCTAAGGTGTAGGAGACCATGAAAGGGAAGGAGGTAGAACTACAATTATAGCAACAGGTGCAGTGGTGCTAGGGGGTGGGCATAGCAGCCAGTCAAAATATATATATATATTGCTCCTAGGATTCAACTCCTGGCCAGTAAGAGGAGGCAAAGTTTTCCCAAAGCTTCTAAGAGCACTTCATCCCTCCCACCTCACTGATATGCCAGTCTAATATTTGCCTCCCAGGAGTAAGGTGAAGAATTGAGGTGCTTCAGATTCTTTGTTGAAAGGGGTTCTCAGACAGATTTGAGGGCCAATTTACCCCCTCAGAGAGCTGTTACTGAGAAGCAGAGGGGAGCCAGCCACAGGTGTTGTAGGGACTGGTCCCTTAGCCTCCTTTTGTTTGGTTGTTGATGTACTCCCCAAATAGATCCTCTGCTATAATATGCTCAGCACTGGATGGATTTTCTAGTGGAAGCAGTCATTTCTGTAGCTTTTAAGCATGGTAGAATGTGTGCAGTTCAGGTATGAATTTACACATTTTCACTCATATAGTCCACAGGCTATTAGTAGGTCATTTGTAATGATACATCAAAGCCTTGGGGACACATACTTTATTACAGACATATTTTATTTTATCACATTCACACTGGACTTTATTATGTTATTTTAGTCTAGAGATGGGGCATGAACACTTTAAGGGGATGTAAGGACCATTTTTATTACATGCACACTATTTCCTTGTTTTGGGGTGTTATTACTTTAAACATTTTTAATAACGTTTTCTGTATTTGTTATTTGTGCTACTATAATGCGCTCTGGCTTCTATACGCAGTTTGTAATTCTAATCTGCATTACACTCAGATTCTAACACTTCAGATCCATCATCCATAGGTGAACTACTTTCTGATGATCAGGAGCAAGTGACAAGAATCCTCCTCTTTTATGTTTAAGTTGGAACATCTTCAAACTCTTTTAAAAGAGGTTTTATGTACTCTATACTCTAAGCCTCCTGAAGAAAAAAATCATCAAACACTCGTATTTGATTTTTAAACCTTCTGTCGAAACTCCAGACGTTTTTTCAGTCCCTGATGCTATAACTGAAATTTTTACCAAAGACTGGTCAAACCCTGGTCTACCTTTTAACCTTCTGCATTTAAATTGATGTAAGAACAAAGCCAAGGTTTTTACTACAACCTTTTTCATAGTTCCAAAAAAAGAGGGAAATTTCAGGCCTATCCTGGGTTTGAAAACTCTAAATAAATTCCTCAGGTTTCCTACTTTCAAAATGGAAACAAATTCGAACAATTATACCCCCTGTTCAACTAGGGCAATACGTATATATATATATATATATATATATATATATATATATATATATATATATCAATGATAGATTTGAAGGATGCTTACCTTCATATTTCTATCCAAAAGGACCATCACTAGTTCCTAAGGTTTGCCTATCAAGACAAAAAAAATTAAGTTTGCTGCTCTACTATTTGGCCTGGCTACTACTCCTATAAGTTTTACAAAAGTTCTGGGAACACTTTTGTCTGTAATAAGAGCTCAAGTATTTTGATGGCACCAAAACTGAACAATATGTTGGTTTAGTCTAGGAAAAAAACTCTTGACCGTAGAGTAAAATAACTTAATAATAATAATAATAATTATAAGAAAATATATATATATATATATATATATATATATATATATATATATATTCCCATCCGGTGTACAGTGTTACCCTCCAGTGGTCATCTGCCTGGGTGCAAACATGTAATAAATATTAGAAATAACAAAGAGGGCGCCACATAGCGTGATATTGTAGATTCAAAGCCAAAATAGGTGAATAATGTAAAGGCTTACCAGAGGTAATGGCACCGTATGGTAACCGGTGCTGACAGCCAGGCTAACACTTTCAGTGGCTAGCACACTGGGTGGTCTCCGGCAAGCTGTTCACAGGTGATGTTCAGCGTTTCTTTGATTGGCGTCTGTGCGGCTGAAACCTGAGACGCTGCGGTAGAGCAGATACTTTGATGCCTTATCCAGGAAGGCTCAAAGGGAGAACCAAGGCAAAAAACAAATGGACAACTTCCGTATATTTAAAATCAGTAGATTTTAATCCATAAAAACTGCTACGCGTTTCTAGACCATAAACCGGTCTTTTCTTCAGGCATACAAACAATGGATACAAATTTTTTAAAATATTTACCTAATATACAATTAAAAATGGAAGTTGTCATAGTTTTCAAAAAAGGACCAATGGGACATGAGTGAATATTCTGAATCTTATTCATGTTGATTGGGCTCAATAGCCTGTGTGCTTCATTAACATTCGCAACTAATATCCCAATGGAATGTTTTTGACTTGTACATCTTTGTCTGCTGCATAAACTTGAATGTTCTAAATAATACCTGCATTATAATGTACAATAAAATGTTTGATTTTCAGATCTAAATACTATATGAATCATGTATGATTATGTTCATGCTCTATGTGATGTCATGTGAAAAAGAACATGAAATAGTTAAATAGCAAATGTTTTGTATTTAAATTGACAGTGAAGTGTGTTAGGTTGTTCCGATTTGAACTATAAAAGGATATGCGTGAAAGTGTATAATGAAAAAAAGAATGATGTGTATTGGTCATGAACCAGCAGTGTTGTTGAGGAAATAAAATAATAACATTTGTGTCATATAGCATGATAGGCTATAAAAATTGGATATTATTGCAATTTACTGAAAAAACAAAAAACAAAATACTGGCATTAAATGGCAACAGGTGAATTCTATTCTATCTATCACTCCGATTACTGTAAGGGGCTAAAAAATTTATATAATATAGACTTGAATAAAGCAAGACCTACAGCTGTGGAAATCAATACACAGAGGTTCTTAAGCATGCATGTTTAATAAAAACATGTAAGAGTAAATAACTAGTATATGTATCTGGTATTACACTTCTGTAATAAATAATTCAAACGAAAACTTTTCTTTGTTTGACTATTTTTGATCTCGTAATGTCTGAGCTTCTGTCAACCTACAGCTGTGGATATCTGTACACAGAGGTTCTTCAGCAAGCATGTTTAATAAAAGCATGTATGTGTTAGTATGAATAACTAGTATTTCTGTATGTGTCTCTGGTGTTATACTTCTATAATGAATAATTCAAGCATCAACTTTTCTTTGTTTGACTAATTTTCATTTCGTAATATCTGGGCTTCTGTAAATAAAAAGGTGGATGAAAAATGTCTGTTGAATATGTTATTATTTCTTATTTTTTGTTTGGAAAATTAATGACCAGTGGAAGTTAAGAATACTATTGTTAAAATATTGATATCAATATTTTGATGGTCTTGTTCTATGTAAAAATGTTTATAATATTTATGCATGGAATGAGGTCATTCATTCGAAATTCCTGTTGTAAGAATTTATGGCAGCCATTCAATATAATAGAAACTTGGTTTAAAGGTCATCTCAGGGTATTAGAATTGATGTGATGTATTTTGAAATAAAGAGTGCAAAAAAGTTAATCCAACATGTTTAATGTCTGGTGTGGTCCCTTTTATCGGTTACTATTTGCATAATAATAATATTGTAAACTGGATTGTGTTAATCTGGTGCACCTAATGTAACCATGTTTCCATATATTGTTTAATAAAATGGAACATGTATTTGAACTGTTACATCGGTCTATAGGATATGTTTGATGTTTAAGTGATGAAAAAATGTATTGAATGTGAGCAAATTCCATTATATATGTATTATAGAAAACTAAGAGTGCCCTAATGATCGCCATATTCTGCATGATTGTTAAAATGTATGTGTCATAGGTCAAAGGTTTGATTGTTAGTTAAATGCTGCCAGATCCAAATTCGCGTTTAAACCATCAGGAAAAAGTGTTTTTAACTTGAAGATCCAGAAAGTTTCTCGTTGTCTGAGTTTGTTCATTCTGTTATAATCTGCAGACCTAGGAATGAAATCTATGGGTGTGTATTTGTAAGTATATGGATTGCCTTGGTGTTTGCTCAGACAATGGTTTGGCACACTGTGTTTAATTTTCGTTTTCTTGCAGTTTTTGCAATTCCGCAAGTGTTCCCCCCACCTTGTTTTTACTTTTCTGCAGGTGCGGCCTACATATTGTAGGCCGCATATACACTCCAATAGGTATACCACAAAAGAAGAATTGCAGTTATAAAATCCCTGAATGGGATATATGTCACCAGTAGTGTGGGATCTAAAAGATTTGCTACCATGTTTGATATACTGGCAAGAATTGCAACTGGTTTTCCCAGTTGCAATTCTTCTTTTGTGGTATACCTATTGGAGTGTATATGCGGCCTACAATACGTAGCCCAGATATTACGAAATGAAAATTAGTCAAACAAAGAAAAGTTTATGCTTGAATTATTCATTATAGAAGTATAACACCAGAGACACATACAGAAATACTAGTTATTCATACTAACACATACATGCTTTTATTAAACATGCTTGCTGAAGAACCTCTGTGTACAGATATCCACAGCTGTAGGTTGACAGAAGCTCAGACATTACGAGATCAAAAATAGTCAAACAAAGAAAAGTTTTCGTTTGAATTATTTATTACAGAAGTGTAATACCAGATACATATACTAGTTATTTACTCTTACATGTTTTTATTAAACATGCATGCTTAAGAACCTCTGTGTATTGATTTCCACAGCTGTAGGTCTTGCTTTATTCAAGTCTATATTATATCAATTTTTTAGCCCCTTACAGTAATCGGAGTGATAGATAGAATAGAATTCACCTGTTGCCATTTAATGCCAGTATTTTGTTTTTTGTTTTTTCAGTAAATTGCAATTATATCCAATTTTTATAGCCTATCATGCCAAAATTGAGCATAATTTTGACGTACATGTTACAATTCTATATGACACAAATTTTATTATTTTATTTCCTCAACAGCACTGCTGGTTCATGACCAATACACATCATTCTTTTTTTCATTATACACTTTCACGCATATCCTTTTATAGTTCAAATCGGAACAACCTAACACACTTCACTGTCAATTTAAATACAAAACATTTGCTATTTAACTATTTCATGTTCTTTTTCACATGACATCACATAGAGCATGAACATAATCATACATGATTCATATAGTATTTAGATCTGAAAATCAAACATTTTATTGTACATTATAATGCAGGTATTATTTAGAACATTCAAGTTTATGCAGCAGACAAAGATGTACAAGTCAAAAACATTCCATTGGGATATTAGTTGCGAATGTTAATGAAGCACACAGGCTATTGAGCCCAATCAACATGAATAAGATTCAGAATATTCACTCATGTCCCATTGGTCCTTTTTTGAAAACTATGACAACTTCCGTTTTTAATTGTATATTAGGTAAATATTTTAAAAAATTTGTATCCATTGTTTGTATGCCTGAAGAAAAGACCGGTTTATGGTCTAGAAACGCGTAGCAGTTTTTATGGATTAAAATCTACTGATTTTAAATATACGGAAGTTGTCCATTTGTTTTTTGCCTTGGTTCTCCCTTTGAGCCTTCCTGGATAAGGCATCAAAGTATCTGCTCTACCGCAGCGTCTCAGGTTTCAGCCGCACAGACGCCAATCAAAGAAACGCTGAACATCACCTGTGAACAGCTTGCCGGAGACCACCCAGTGTGCTAGCCACTGAAAGTGTTAGCCTGCCTGTCAGCACCGGTTACCATACGGTGCCATTACCTCTGGTAAGCCTTTACATTATTCACCTATTTTGGCTTTGAATCTACAATATCACGCTATGTGGCGCCCTCTTTGTTATTTCTAATTTACAGACACCTTCCACCTGAAGTCCAGAGGCTCCTCTGGACTTCAGGTGGAAGGTGTCTGTAAATTAGAAATAACAAAGAGGGCGCCACATAGCGTGATATTGTAGATTCAAAGCCAAAATAGGTGAATAATGTAAAGGCTTACCAGAGGTAATATTGTTGCAAAAGACACAGCACCATTTCTTCATATGGACTAATATGGTTTGTCCATAGACATTAATCACTTTTACTATTTGTTATCAACATATATTTTTTGTCAGCGCACCCCGTTCACGGTTCCCCTAGGGGTTCCTATTTTTGGTCGATGTAATAAATATTCCTGAAAAAATGGTCGCACTCTCAGGTCTTTGGATAAAGCAAGTAAATACTTTTTTAATGAAACGTTTTCGGGGAATTTCTCCCCATCATCAGCATGCTGATGATGGGGAGAAATTCCCCGAAAACGTTTCATTAAAAAAGTATTTACTTGCTTTATCCAAAGACCTGAGAGTGCGACCATTTTTTCAGGAATATATATATATATATATATATATATATATATATATATACTGTATATGATAGATTCAAACCGTGCGTACAAATAGCTAGCAAAAGTCAGCTGAAATGTAAACAGGAGAATTTTAGCGCCCATTATACTACTTTAAAACAGACTATTTATTATTTCTATTATAGAATATAAAAGAGAAATCTGCTCATAAAGTTCAAAGTATCAAATTCACTTTATCAAATATATATACAAAATATCAAAACCAAAGTACCAAATTCTAATGGTGTGTACCAAACCCAACAGTGATACTAATGACATCCCACCCTCCCAGGACTTCTGCAACAACATGGCTACTTACTTCCACCACAAGATGATCAACATCTACGACAGCCTTGAGCTCCAGAACTAACCACTCACCGCCGACCCACCTACAACCACCTCACCCAAACCCATCACCCGCCACCGTCTATGGACTACCTGGAGCCTCCTCACCATGGAGGACACACTCAGAATCATGAAATCTATCCACTCCGGAGCACCCTCAGACCCATGCCAGCACCACATTTTCAACAAAGTGGGTTTTACCCTTGCCCACAAACTCTGCCTCACCATAAACTGCTTCATCAAAACTGGCACCTTCCCAGAAGACTGGAAGCATGCAGAGCTGAAACCCCTGCTGAAGAAACCCACAGCTGACCCCATAGATCCTAAAAACTACCGCTCCATCTCTCTATTCCCCTTTCCAGCTAAATTAATCGAGAAGGCCATCAACTCACAACTTGTTGACCACATCGAGACCAACCACATCTTGGACCCCTCCTAATCCAGTTTCAGAAGCAATCACAGCACCGAGACCACCCTCCTCACTGCCACAGACGACATCGGCACCCTGCTCGACCAAGGAGAGACTGCCGCCATCATCCTTCTAGACCTCTCAGCCGCATTCGACACTGTAGCCCACAGCACCCTCCACATGCACCTACATGATGCTGGCATCTGCAATAAGGCCCTGGAATGGATCACCTCCTTCCTCAGCCTCAGAACCCAGAAAGTCAGAATCCCACCCTTCTCCTCCAATCCCACAGCAATCAGCTGCGGCATACCCCAAGGCTCTTCTCTTAGCCCCACCCTCTTCAACATCTACATGGCCCCCCTCGCCGCCATCATCTGACAACACAACCTCAACATCGTCTCCTACTCCGACGACACCCAGTTAATCATCTCACTCACCCAAGACCCCACCACCGCCAAGAAAAACATCCATGAAGGACTTACAGCAATCGCCACCTGGATGAACAACAGCCGTCTCAAACTGAACACTGAAAAGGCCAAAATCCTCCTCCTCGGACCCACCAAATCTGCATGGGATGACTCCTGGTGGCCCACAGCCCTCGGACACCCTCCAACTCCAACACACCATGCACAAAATCTAGTCGTCATACTCAGCTCATCACTCATCAACGCCGTCTCTTCGACTTGTTTTCACATACTCCACCTACTGTAAAAAATCTTCAAGTGGTTCCCCACCGAAACTAGAAAATCTGTCACCCACGCCCTCGTCAGTAGTCGACTGGACTATGGCAATGCACTCTACGCCGGGTCCACCATCAAACTCCAGAAACTACTCCAACGCATTCAGAACACCTCGGCCAGACTCATCCTCGACTTCCCTCACCAAAACCACATCACCGAACACCTAAAGAACCTACACTGGCTCCCCGTCAACAAGAGAATCACCTTCAAGCTCCTAACCCATGAATTCAAGGCCCTCCACAACATTGGTCCAGAATACATCAACCACCGTGTCAATTTCTACACCCCCTCCAGACAACTCCGCTCTGCCGACCAAGCACTCACAGTCATCCCCCGCATCAAGAAAAAAACAGCTGGAGGAAAATCCTTCTCCTATATGGCAGCAAGGTCATGGAACTCCCTCCCGCTGTACTTCAGACAATCCACCTCCCTTACAAACTTCATAAAGGACCTCAAGACCTGGCTCTTCGACTGAATCATCTTCCTTTAGCCCCCCTCTACCCCTCTCCCATAGCGCCTTGAGACCCTCACGGGTGATTAGTTTGTGCTTTACAAGTACCCAATAGAATAGAATCAATATCCAAATGTATGAGTGTAATATCCAAGTCATTTTTTAAGAATCCGATGGTATTGTTCGTAGGCTGTTAGTAACAGCGATATAAAGTGTGCACACGCTAATGAAATCAGAGCTGTCATATATAAGTGTTATTCTTGGTTCCTAGCATATTATCTAATATCAGGATGTGTTCAAATGATTGTAGATCTTTGGGGTCTATGATGTCTCGTTTGAACAAAAAACTTCCCAGACTCTTTGCAAGATCCAGGGATCTGCAATCAGAGTTTGTAGATGCACTAGCAACTCCCTCGCTTAAATTGTACCTCCAATAATTCTACTGCCCAAAATGATATCTAAGATCGAACAGGAGCAATCATCCAAAATCTAGATTGCTCCAGCTTGGACATGCAGGACTTGGTTTGCAGATTTGGTTCAGATGTCCAGTTGTCCTCTGTGGCCTCTTCTCTCTCAAGGTCTTTTCTATCATCAAGATCTTGAGTCTCTCAACTTGAAGGTTTTGAGATTAAACACCAAATTTTAAGACAGAGAGGTTTTCAGATGAGATATCAAAACAATAGATGCCAGAAAGCCTGTTACAAGAAAAATATATCATAAAATTTGGAAAAATTTTCTTGCCTGGTGTGAGAAAACAGTTTTACTTTGCATTCTTTTAGACTTCCTAGAATTCTTCAATTTTTACAAGAAGATTTAGAAAATGGTTTATCTTTAAAGGGTGAGATTTCAGCTCTACCATAAAAAATCCTAAACTTCCAGACATTCAGAGTTTTGTTCAGGACTAGACCTGTAATTAAATCAGTCTCCTTCAGTGGAACCTATATTTGTTTCTTAAACTTTTGCAGTTTCGCTTTTTGAACCCATGCATAGTTTGGACATTCGGCTTCTCTCTTGTTTTTTTCTAGCAATATCATCTGCCAGAATAATTTATGACTTAAGAAAAAACTATACTTTGTTCCAAGACAATGCAGGCTCAGTAAAAGGTTAAGTAATACAAAATGTATTCAAGTTAAGCATAAAAATACATGGCATCACAAAGACTCGACATAGTAAGCAGCCAAAAAAGAAATGGTCTGACCGGTTTTGGTCCTTACGACCGTAATCATAGACCTACATTACTTACTAGTTAGTTAGTTTAAAAAGTATTAGGAACATTGTCATTGCTTGCTTTACCTAATTGATTAATAGTTAACCCTTAATAGAGCTGAACATTGCAAGAGAGCATACCAAAATCCTATTACCAAAATATGTGTGTATGTTGATGAAATATACTATATACAATTGACTCACAAACTTTCAGTATTTTATAATACAGCATAATGCAGTACTTATTCAGGATAGACGTGCCTTCTCTCAAGGTAACAGAGCTATTTTTTAGTGTTCTACGACCTAAAAATACACATCTACCTCCACTCGTAGCAATATACTGTATGTGTAAACCCTAAACCCCACTATTAAATATATCTTGACACCAGGAATAATTTATTTAGTTATATATCTAAATGTATACGTATTTTGGTAGCATGTTGCAACCCACATTTTCATATTAAATATATATTCAACAACAATAGTAGCAGATATATTATGGTCATTCTGGAAGTAATGCCAGAATACCACCAAGGAGTAAACTGTATCACTTCATCGAACTTCTTATGCTACAGATTAAATTTAGGCAATACATTCAATTCAAGTATGCGTATGCATATATATATATATATATATATATATAGACATATACCTCTGTATATTCTATGATTAGGGGAAAGGGGGGAAGTGAAATAAATGAATTGATTACTTAACTATTTGATTATTGATCTGATAATCATATAAGATAGATAAACTTGGGAGATCACAGTCTAATCCTAAACCAAGTCCCAGGGTGGTACACTAACTTATCCCTTATCCTGACCTCGGCCGTAACAGAAGAGAGCTACTCCTATTAATTACCATACTACATCCTATGGATAAGTATGTTACCCATATAGAAAGAAACCTCACTTATTCTTTCCAATTTGCCAGAATTCTTATAGTATATGCAGAATTTTGTTTTACTCTTTACAAGATACAGGAGTGAACCTTCAAGTACAGCCAGATGTTAATGGTTTAATTGTTTAATAGTTTAGTCTGTGAACTGGTGCATCAAAGGCTAAGCCTCCATCATCATCTCTGCCATAAATTAATTATGTAGAATTCAAAATCAGGCTATCCAATTTATGGATTTAATATAACTTTTGGTGGCTTAAGATTTGTAGTTTGTCACCACCCCTGGGTGGTCTCACTATTTGTTCAATAGCCTGCCACCTAACAGATCCAACATTGCCATGGTGCACCTCTATAAAATGTTTGGAAAGAGCCAAACATGGTCTCTTGCTTGAAATATATGAGAGATGTTCCTTTATCCGCGTACCCACTTCTCGAGTGGTTCTCCCCATGTACTGCCATGAACAACTAGTGCATTCAATTAGATAGTCTACAAATTTACTCATACAATTGACGTAGCCTCTTGTCTCATACTCTTCCATGCGATTGACTGACTAAAACTTATCCGTGACCCACACATGGTCACAAGAGGCACAGGTTCTCTTGCCACATTTGAAAGTTCCTTTATATTGTAGGCAAGAGCTTGTTCTACCCTCATCTCTAAGAAGACTAGGAGACAAGATGTTGCCCAAAGTTAAGTTCTTTCTGTATACACATTTGCATTCATTTTCAATGTATGGCCTTAAATTCCTATCCCCCATCAAGATGGGTAATTTTTTCTTAATTATAGAACATATTTCCCTGTATTGATTGGAAAAAGATAGGTTCACCCCTGTCTCTCTCAGTACTCCTAGAATCTCTTGGTGGATTACCCCTAATCAGGGCCTTTCTGTCCATATCATTGACTTTGGCAAAAGCACCTGATACCACCCTTTTTGGATATCCTCTCTGGCGTAAGCGCCTAGTTAGGTCTCTACTCTCTTTCAGGAAGTCCCCTTCCCGTGTGTAGTTCCTTTTATAACGCATAAACTGTCCCTTTGCAATCCCCCGAACACATGTTTTGGGTGATTGCTCTTAGCATGTAGAATCAAATTTCCTGTAATGGGCTTTCTGTAGAGAGTGGAGAGTATCTTGGTAGACACATCATCGGAGTTAAGGGTGATATTCAGGAAATGAATGCTCTTCCTATCCCATTCATAGGTGAAACTGATCTCTACATCATTATTGTTTAGGTACTGTACAAACTCCTGTGCAGTGTTCCTGTCCCCTGACCAGATGATCAAAAGGTCATCTATATAGCGTACATACCTCACTATCCGTGTGGTAAAGGGGTTACTAGCTCCATAGACATGGAACCGCTCCCACCACCCCATAAAGAGGTTGGCGTACGAGGGGGGAAATTTTGCCCCCATGGCGTTCCCACGTCTCTGGAGGTAGAAGCATCCCTAAAACATAAAGAAATTGTGTTCAAGAAGGAATTTAACTATATCTATGATGTATTGTTTCAGATCATCCACAAGATCTGTGAAAAGATCTAGAAAGAATTCTATGGCCCTCAAACCGAACTGGTGGGGGATACTGGAATACAATGACACAACATCAATTGTTAACCAGTTATAGCCATTTCTCCACTCTATATTCTCCATATTTTTAGGGCATGTGTAGTGTCTCTTATATAACTTGGAAGTTTGTGCACCAGTGGCTGAAGAAATTGATCTACCCATTTAAACAAAGGCTCCAGTAGAGACCCTATACCCGCCACAATGGGTCTACCTTTAATGTTAATAAGACTCTTGTGAACTTTTGGGAGATGGTGGAAAATGGGTATGGCAGGATGGTCAACTATAAGACTGCTTAAAGTTTTTCTGTCTAAATAACCCATTTCCACACCATCATCCAGAAGGCTCACAAGTTGTACCTTAAAACGCTGTGTAGGGTCCCCTCTGAGTGTTAAATATGTCTCTGTGTCACTAAGTTACCTTACTGCCTCAGCCACGTATGCACTCCTATCCATGATCATAACACTACCACCCTTATTGGAGTTTTTAATCACGATTTCTCTATTATTTTGTAGGGCTGTAACAGCCTCTCTTTCCATTCTGGTCAAATTTGATATATGCTTTTGTTTGTTATTTGCTAGATGAGTTAAATCTTCTACTGTTCTTTTGTGAAAAACTTCAAGTGACTTCCCTCTAGCCTGTAATGGATAAAAATTAGATTTATATTTAGATGTAATCTTGGGTAACCCCCTACGTCCCTCTGAAGGGTCTGTAGTGGATAGGTCCTCCAGGGCTGTAAGGGTGCAAATATCTTCAAAATTTAAATGGTTATAGTCGGTTTCTACATCTTGGGTCAGTGTATTCCCTGAACAGGTTGTTACTCTAGTGTCTATGTGGTGAAAATAGTTTTTAAGGGTTAGTTCCCTGACTAATTTATTGAGATCAAGGATCGTCTGTAACAGGTCAAAGTCCCTTGAAGGGACGAACCCCATGCTCAATACTTTTTCCTCAACACTTGTTATATTAACTGAGGACAAATTGATAACCAAACTAGGTGTTATTGATATTTAGTTGCTGGGTTTCTGTTCTCTCGTATAGTGTATCGCTGATTCCCCTCCATATTTACAAGTTGATTTGCCCTCCTCCTACCCTTCTGTTGCCCCTCCCTCCTCTCCCAAACCTCATTCCTCCTCCCCGTGGTTGTTTGGGGGCCCACTGAAAAACCTGAGTGCGATTAACCGGTTGATTGGGTATAGGAGTGGTTGTGGTGAAGGTGGATGGGTAGTTGGGCTCTACATAATTTTTTTGAATGGTAACTTTGGGTCTAGCCCCAAGTTGATATAGGCTTTTCAAAATGCCACTAACCTGGGTATTGTTTTAGGGGTCTTCCTGATTAATCTGGGGTAATGTTATTTTAGTTTTTGTGTCCTCGGGTTCAGAGCAAGTCTGTTCATCTTGCTCAAAACTTGAGGCAAACCTGTCCTCATCAGTATTGTCCAGCTCTGAGTCCGAGAACACAACTCTCTTGGGGACTTCCTGCAAATCTTGTGTAAAGTTTCTATTTCAGCATCTCCTCCATCTGTTTTGGCACCCACAACTATTTCCCTCGTTAGATTGAGGTATTTCGATGTCAACATTTGGGTTATACCAGGACTTATTTCTCTGGCTTTTACGCCATACATAGACTACACCTGAATTATAATCCTTTTGATCTCTAAGAAACTTAGAATGTTTATCTTGTAACACTAGTTTCCTAGATTCTTCTATTGTTTTCTTAAGGATATCGTCATACAAGGGTAAGGTGTCATATTTAATTAACTTATTCATTTCAGATTGTAGATGTATTAGTTTAGTTTTAACCTCATTCAGTATATAACGATGTAGATAATGATGTACCGAACACTAAATTGGGGCACTTGTTTCAGGACATGGAACATCTTAAAATTAAGGAGCAAAAACTAAAGTGGGACAAGTGGATTCTCTCTAAATATGTGGCCCTTAGAATGATACCGAGGGGACTACGTATAAATAAATTTCCAATGTATGATGTAAAAGATCAGGACTTTATAGAATGTTGGAATCTAGTCCTGATTGTTCACTGAAATTGATTGTTTTATTGATAGAGTATAAAGAGTATCTACTGAATGAGGTTAAAACTAAACTAATACATCTACAATCTGAAATGAATAAGTTTATTAAATATGACATCTTTCCCATGGGCACCGATAAAGATGGAGGAGACGCCAAAATAGGAACTTTACACAAGATTTGCAGGAAGTGGAAGAGTAAAACAAAATTCTGCATACACTATAAGAATTCTGGCAAATTGAGAATAATAAGTGAGATTTCTTTCTATATGGGTAACATACCTATCCATAGGATGTAGGATGGTAATTAATAGGAGTAGCTCTCTTCTCCTGTTATGGCCGAGGTCAGGATAAGGGATAAGTTAGTGTACCACCCTGGGACTTGGTTTAGGATTAGACTGTGAGCTCCTGAGTTTATCTATCTTATATGATTATCAGATCAATAATCAAATAGTTAAGTAATCAATTCATTTATTTCACTTTCCCCCTTTCCCCTAATCATAGAATATACAGAGGTATACGTCTATATACATATATATATATATATATATATATATATATGTATATATATATATATGAAAAGAAAGATATTGTGATGAAAGCGCATCTGAACAAATCTTATAAATCACCTAGCTTATATCAGGTGACGCTACAGAATCCAATTAGTATTATGGATGTTATTAGTCAGAAGGGAAATATCAGACATTGGTAGCCTATGATTTGTTCTTTGGATTAAAATCCATAATTTTTTTTAGTTTTTAAGGCTAAACCAAAGCATTTTTTATCTTTTTATTTATATATATATATATATATATATATATATATATATATATATATATATATATATAAAAATATATATATATATATATATATATATACGCATACTTATGGAAAGGGTCTCGTTTAGAATTGTCTGATGCTTTATAAACAATAAAAAATAGAGGACTATTTCTATACATTATACAGGCACACTCACTTATGGATATATCCCTTTTGTTTTCTGATTTATGAGTTGTCTGCTCTTTCCTCAAGGATAAGGGTGTTTTAAGGACAAAATTTGACTTTTTACCAAAAGTGGTGTCTTCAGATAACATCAATCGGGAAATAATTGTTCCTTCTCTTCATCCTAATCCTCAAAATTCTAAAGAAAGACTTCTAAATAATTTGGATGTAGATAGAGTTTTAACATTTTACCTGCAGGCTGCAAAGGATTTTAGACAATCCTTGAATCTATATATTAATTTCTCAGGTCCACATAAAGGCCAGAAGGCCACTGCAGTTATTTTAGCTTCTTGGCTAAACCTCCTGATTCACAAGGCTTATTAGGAGGTGTGAAAAGCACCCCCAAATTGCAATACGGCCCATTCTACTAGATCAGTTTCCTCTTCCTGGGCATTTAAAAAATGCGGCTTCTGTCGAACAAATTTGCAAGGCAACAACATCCCTACATACTTTTAGTAAATTCTACCATTTTTATGTTTTTGATTCTTCTGAAGCAGCTTTCAGTAGGAAAATTCTCCAGGAAGCAGTGTCTGGGAATAAGTGCCTGCCTTTTTTATATTTGTTTGTCCCTCCCAAATTACTCGTAGAATTCACTACTTGAGTATTAGTTCCCAGGAGTAATGGATTGTAGACTCTCACCATTTTATGAAAGATAACAAAATGTATGCTTCCCTGATAAAAATAATTATGGTGGTGAGAGTCCATGAGCCCTGCCCAACTGTATTAATTATTTAAAAGAAAAACATTTTTTTCTGGTAACAGTTCTATTTTGCACCTCTGTATTTCCTGCTTTGTCCTTTCCTACTTTTTTCTGCTACGTCTTCTTGCTTGGTTATAAGCTAGACTGGCATACCAGTGAGGTGGGATGGATAAAGTGCTCTTGGAAGCTTTGGGAATCTTTGCCTCCTCCTAGTGGCCAGGAGTTGAATCCCAGGAATAATTGATCATGGACTTTCACCACCGTGAAAGAAGTTAAGTTATGAGTTAAGCATGCATCGTTTTTTTATACACACACATACTCATACATATATGTAATATACACAAGAATAATTATTACTATTGCTTATTAGTGTGTTCGCATCAGGGGTCACAAAAACTTTATTCACCAGGGCTCTCTATTAAATAGGTCCATTTCTGGTTCAAGAAAATAGGTCAATTTCTGGTTCAAGTGGAATTCCCTTAATTTCTTTATGTGACAAGAGACACATTTACAGCAAAATACACATTTAAATTACAAAGCAAAATGTGAATTTAATTAACACAATAATATTTTTGTTTAAAATATTAGGATGAAAACATTAAGGGCTAGATTAGGAGAGGGGCGGTAATTACCGCTATTGCTCGCACGCTAACTACGCTCAACTTCTGCACGTGACGTATAGCATATGTGTTACAAGTTGAAACAAAATCTTTTTTGCTTGTGCTAACCCAACGTGTGCAAAGACCAGAAGTTACAATATTGCGACCAAGTAAACATACTCTCCCATAGACTACCTGAAAAAGACATTTGGCTGAGCATTTCCCTAAAAAGGGTATTTTGCTCTTTTACTGCCCATAAAAAAATATAAAAAAAACCCCTAATCTAAAAAAAGAAACACACCTAACATTCCATCTTCATCCCGATGGCGATCTACTTATCTTCATCCCGGTGGCGATCTACTTATCTTCATCCCGATGGCGATCTACTTATCTTCATCCCGGTGGTGATCTACTTATCTTCATCCCGATGGCGATCTACTTATCTTCATCCCGGTGGCGATCTACTTATCTTCATCCCGGTGGCGATCTACTTATCTTCTTCCCGATGGCGATCTACTTATCTTCATCCCGGTGGCGATCTACTTATCTTCTTCCCGATGGCGATCTACTTATCTTCTTCCCGATGGCGATCTACTTATCTTCATCCCGGTGGCGATCTACTTATCTTCATCCCGATGGCGATCTACTTATCTTCATCCCGGTGGCGATCTACTTATCTTCATCCCGATGGCGATCTACTTATCTTCATCCCGGTGGCGATCTACTTATCTTCATCCCGATGGCGATCTACTTATCTTCATCCCGGTGGCGATCTACTTATCTTCATCCCGATGGCGATCTACTTATCTTCATCCCGGTGGCGATCTACTTATCTTCATCCCGGTGGCTGTCTTTATCCGTCTTCCTATCCCCTGTCCCCGACGTCCTCTTCGTGCGATCACCCACCACACACTGAATTTTGAATGTGAGGTACCCCCTTTATATTTTTTTTTTGCCTGATTTTCAATTTCAAATTAAAATCAGCCAATAGAAAAAGTTATCATTCTTTTTGCTGATTTGAATTTGAAATTGAAAATCAGTCAATAGGAATGCAAGGGTACTCCTATATAAAGAGGGTACCTCGCATTCAAGATTCGGTGTGCGGTTAGTGACCGCATGAAGAGGATGTCGGGGACAAAAGATAAGAAGATGGATGAAAATTGACGCCGGGATGAAGCTAAGAAGATTACCGCCCGGATGAAGATAAGAAGATGGCCACCGAGATAAAGATAGACCTCTCCTGGGATGAAGATAGAGCACTGCCACCCATAATAATCTTTGGTGAGTACCATCTTTGGGGTTTAGTGTTAGGTTTTTTTTTTGGTGTGTTTTTTTTAGGGTTTATTGTTAGATTTTTTCATGGGCAGTAAAAGAGCTAAATGCCCTTTTAAGGGCAATGCCCAGCCTAATGCCTGTTTTAGAGTATTTTGTTTAGATAGCCTTTTTTGCTTTTTGGAGGGGTGGGGGGGGGGGTTAATTGTAAAGTGGTGTAGATTTATTTTGTTTAGAAAAAGAGCTGATACATTAGGGCAATGCCCTTCAAAATGCATTTTAAGGACTATTGCTGTAGCTTAGTGTTAATATAGGTTTGGGTTGGGGTTTTAGAATAGGCATAACTTTTTTTGATAATGTGTTATTTTCTAGAATTGTAGGTTTTTATATTTTTTTGTAATGGTAGATTGTTTTTTGTAATGTTAGTATGTTTGTTTATTTGTAAGTGGGTTACTTTGGGATGTGGGGTTGTATCGGTTTAGGGGTAAAAAGAATAGCTTAGTGCAACCGTTTTCACCAAAGTTTAAGAGTTTAATGCAATGCGTTCTAGCAATCGCATTTACTTTCAATTTGTAATATGAACGGACATTGCCGCTCAACGCCACCCATAGATGATTGCAAACGAATTTGTGATAATAAACGCACTACTTGTAAAATGGATTAGATCATGAAGAACACCACAATTTCACAATTGCGTTTACACTCCTTATTGCACTGACAGAAAGGTTTGTATGAAACTAGAAGAGAATGCAAGAAAATTAAACTGAATTTGATTTGTATCTCCTTTAAAAAAATGATAAGTGCCGGGTACTCCCTGTTGCAATTGTTCTCCCCTATAAGGGTCTTCATTGCAGAAAGTATTATTAATTTGTATGGAAGGCAGCTCACTACTCGCTGCACCTTTCAGGTGTAGACCCCCTTTTTTAGAGAATTAAGTGAGGGCTGGCCATTGTGATATATTATTACCATGCTGGCAAATTTTAGGGAAAAAGAAAACTCAAAGAGAAAAAGGAAGATAAATAGAGATCAATATAGAAAATAATTTTAATAATTTTCAATATAGAAAAAATAAAAGGAGGGCAAAGAAACAGCAAAATGACAGACATCAGTCTTCAGACATAACCAACATCCCTCTGCATACCCTTTATGCCAGTCATATTGACCTCAGATCAGACCAAAGCCCCCAGCATCCTCTCTATGCCAGTTGGGAGCACACACCAAATACCAGACCAGATCAATCTCCCCTTATTTATGCAAGCTGTATGGCCAAATAAGATCTGACATCAGATCTGACCAATAGCCCAAAAGCAGCATTTTAACCCATTTTAAGCAAGCGAGGGAAAGTAAGTTTTTGTTACGAAAAGAAAAAGAAAAGAGAAAAGAAGAGAGATAGAAGAGAGAAAAGAAAAGGATTAATTATTTTTGTGGAGAGTGTCCCTTCCCACAGTAATGCGGTACGAGTTGCCATTATCAGTGAGCAATCTTTTCCATGGACTGGCTATACACAAACATATAGTTCCTAATACCCCAGACATCACACACACAAAAACAGGCACAACAGAAATTAACAGGCTCCATGAAGAGGAGCTGCTTCTCGATGACTGTTGTCCTTCGCAGTTTGTTAGTCAATACCTAAGAATATGCACTTCTGCAGCTTCTGCATAAATATGGTGGCAGATTTTTCTGTACAACGATACTGTAGTAGCCATCTTGGAAACCCTTTCATCATGAAAGTAAATTTATACCCTTTTCATATACTGTGTTCCTTCTTTTATGGGGAAGGTGCACACAGAGGTGTCAGAAATGATGCAGGTGGAACCCAGGCACCATCAACCCCCCACTATAGGAATGCTACTACAGAAGGGAAACCTAGATGTATGGGCCCAGTTTTAATTGAGACCTCTGAGATCCCTATAGTCATGTCCCTGATTTACAGAGATTTACAGATAGGCGCAAGTTGATATCACAAATCGGGCAGTACACCGGTATATGCTAGAGGACAGGGAACAGGTAGGCTCTAGGGGATAGAGGCATGCAGAACCCCAAAACAGTGCTATTTTAATATGAGCAGCATTAATTCAAGCATATTCCTTACCTTCTGAAGCTGTCACAGAACAGTCATGCACTTAATGCAAATCTATCAGAGGAGGCATCTATGCAAGAAGTAACTTAGCAGCCTACAGAGCCAGCCATTGTGAGGAGGATCACTTTAATATAATGCTGGATGGGCATAATCCAGGCTTGAGTCGGCTCCAAAAAATGGAGCTGGGGGGGGGTGATTCTAGACCTGACCTCCCTCACAGACACAGCAAGGCAGAGCAGGGCTGGCCTACATCATGTACAAATAAAAATGCTGGTGACTGAAAGGGACTAAGAAAACCAGTGCCAGTTTGTAACCTGACAAATGCCTTGTATGGTCAATCCTGGCCTGGCTTATCTGATTGTTGAGAAAAAGTTTATGGATAACTCAAACTTATCTCCTAAATGCAATCAATATAACTATCCAAATTCTAGTAATGTTTAAGTAAACATATTTTAAATTCATACATGATGTTGGCTAATTCTCTAATAGTTTCCATAAATACTTATCTTTTATTGCAAATCTATAGAATACAAGATTATTTTTTCGCTATTAAAAAAAACGACATAGTTGAGTTTATGGATACTTACTCATTATAAAGGACAGAAACTCCAGCGAATGGATCATTTCCACACTTCGCAAATAGAAATACTGAGCAGAGTGCTAAAGATATGGCTGAGAAAATGATTGAGAACTTGATTATATTTTTACATTCAATTTTAAATTTAGAGATAATGAGGCCTCCTATAATTTGACCAATTGCTGCTGCTGGGATGAGAACACCACCTGTGAAGTACAAACAAGTAACTGAGAAATGCAGTTCATTATTACTAATGAGTTTTAGTTCAGAATTTTACAGATATTTGTATATATAATAATTATACAATTTAATTCGTAAGAGACTTTAAATAGGTTTTACCAGGTCCTATTCAACATGCAAATTACATTTCAAGTTAAAGGACAACTAAATACAGTGGAATTGCATAATTAACAAGTGCCTACAGAAAAGACAATGCAATGACATTTACTTTAAATGTCACATAAGCAGTAGATTTTTTTTCTGACAAATTTATTTTTCCCCATTTGCCAGCCCCCTGTATCATGTGACATCCATCAGCCAATCAGAGACTAGTATATGTATGCTCTGTGAACTTGTGCACATGCTCAGTAGGAGCTGGTGCCTCAGAAAGTGTGCATACAAAAATACATTAAAAAAAAAATTGATAATAGAAGTAAATTGTAAAGTTTTTTAAAACTTTATGCTCTATCTGAATCATAAAAGTTTAATTTTGACTTTAGTGTCCCATTAAATGAACAGTTATATTCAGTCAATCTATAATATATTCTTGGGATCATTCTTGGATACCGGCTCTAGTAAACTAGTAGAGGTATTATGTTAATTTAAGCCACTGTATGGTAACAATTAGTAGGGTAACTTGATATCTGAGCAGGAAGCGGTCATTTTGATGATATCAGATGTTATTTGACTTTGAGAAAGTAATATGTACAGGGAAAATTAAAAAGTTACATAGACAAAACCATCAAACACATACGGCTAGATTTGGAGTTTTGTCGGTAAGGACCCGCGTAGCTAACGCCGGCTTTTTTCTGGCCGCACCATAAAAATAACTCCGGTATTAAGAGTCCACATAAAGGCTGCGTTAGGCTCCAAAAAAGGAGCGTAGAGCATTTTTAACGCAACTTCAACTCTCGATACCAGAGTTGCTTACGGACGCGGCCAGCCTCAAAAACGTGCTCGTGCACGATTCCCCCATAGGAAACAATGGGGCTGTTTGAGCTGAAAAAAACCCTAACACCTGCAAAAAAGCCGTGTTCAGCTCTTAACGCAGCCCCATTGTTTGCTATGCGTAAACACTTCCTACGTCTGCACCTAACACCCTAACATGTACCCCGAGTCTAAACACCCCTAACCTTACACTTATTAACTCCTATTCTGCCGCCCCCGCTATCGCAGACCCCTGCATATTTTTTTTAACCCCTAATCTGCCACTCCGTAAACTGCCGCTACTTACATTATCCCTATGTACCCCTAATCTGCTGCCCCTAACACCGCCGACCCCTATATTATATTTATTAACCCCTAATCTGCTCCCCACAACGTCGCCTCCACCTGCCTACACTTATTAACCCCAAATCTGCCGACCGGACCTGAGCGCTACTATAATAAAGTTATTAACCCCTAATCCGCCTCACTAACCCTATAATAAATGGTATTAACCCCTAATCTGCCCTCCCTAACATCGCCAACACCTAACTTCAATTATTAACCCCTAATCTGCCGACCGGAGCTCACCGCTATTCTAATAAATGTATTAACCCCTAAAGCTAAGTCTAACCCTAACACTAACACCCCCCTAAGTTAAATATAATTTTAATCTAACGAAATTAATTAACTCTTATTAAATAAATTATTCCTATTTAAAGCTAAATACTTACCTGTAAAATAAATCCTAATATAGCTACAATATAAATTATAATTACATTGTAGCTATTTTAGGATTAATATTTATTTTACAGGTAACTTTGTATTTATTTTAACCAGGTACAATAGCTATTAAATAGTTAAGAACTATTTAATAGTTACCTAGTTAAAATAATTACAACATTACCTGTAAAATAAATCCTAACCTAAGTTACAATTAAACCTAACACTATACTATCATTAAATTAATTAAATAAAATACCTACAATTACCTACAATTAAACCTAACACTACACTATCAATAAATTAATTAAATACAATATCTACAAATAACTACAATTACATAAACTAACTAAAGTACAAAAAATAAAAAAGAACTAAGTTACAAAAAATAAAAAAATATCTACAAACATAAGAAAAATATTACAACAATGTTAAACTAATTACACCTACTCTAAGCCCCCTAATAAAATAACAAAGACCCCCAAAATAAAAAATGCCCTACCCTATTCTAAATTAATAAAGTTCAAAGCTCTTTTACCTTACCAGCCCTGAACAGGGCCCTTTGCGGGGCATGCCCCAAGAAGTTCAGCTCTTTTGCCTGTAACAAAAAAAAATACAATACCCCCCCAACATTACAACCCACCACCCACATACCCCTAATCTAACCCAAACCCCCCTTAAATAAACCTAACACTAAGCCCCTGAAGATCATCCTACCTTGTCTTCACCTCACCAGGTATCACCGATCCGTCCTGGCTCCAAAATCTTCATCCAACCCAAGCGGGGGCTGGCGATCCATCATCCGGTGGCTGAAGAGGTCCAGAAGAGGCTCCAAAGTCTTCATCCTATCCGGGAAGAAGAGGCGATCCGGACCGGCAACCATCTTGATCCAAGCGGCATCTTTTATCTTCATCCGATGACGACCGGCTCCATCCTGAAGACCTCCACCGCGGACCCATCTTCTTCCGGCGACGTCCAACTGAAGAATGACGGTTCCTTTAAGGGACGTCATCCAGGATGGCGTCCCTCGAATTCCGATTGGCTGATAGGATTCTATCAGCCAATCGGAATTAAGGTAGGAATATTCTGATTGGCTGATGGAATCAGTCAATCAGAATCAAGTTCAACCCGATTGACTGATCCAATCAGCCAATAGAATGCGAGCTCAATCTGATTGGCTGATTGGATCAGCCAATCGGATTGAACTTGATTCTGATTGGCTGATTCCATCAGCCAATCAGAATATTCCTACCTTAATTCCGATTGGCTGATAGAATCCTATCAGCCAATCGGAATTCGAGGGACGCCATCTTGGATGACGTCCCTTAAAGGAACCGTCATTCTTCAGTTGGACGTCGCCGTAAGAAGATGGGTCCGCGGTGGAGGTCTTCAGGATGGAGCCGGTCATCATCGGATGAAGATAGAAGATGCCGCTTGGATCAAGATGGTTGCTGGTCCGGATCGCCTCTTCTTCCCGGATAGGATGAAGACTTTGGAGCCTCTTCTGGACCTCTTCAGCCACCGGATGATGGATCGCCAGCCCCCGCTTTGGTTGGATGAAGATTTTGGAGCCAGGACAGATCGGTGATACCTGGTGAGGTGAAGACAAGGTAGGATGATCTTCAGGGGCTTAGTGTTAGGTTTATTTAAGGGGGGTTTGGGTTAGATTAGGGGTATGTGGGTGGTGGGTTGTAATGTTGGGGGGGGTATTGTATGTTTTTTTTTTTACAGGCAAAAGAGCTGAACTTCTTGGGGCATGCCCCGCAAAGGGCCCTGTTCAGGGCTGGTAAGGTAAAAGAGCTTTGAACTTTATTAATTTAGAATAGGGTAGGGCATTTTTTATTTTGGGGGTCTTTGTTATTTTATTAGGGGGCTTAGAGTAGGTGTAATTAGTTTAAAATTGTTGTAATATTTTTCTTATGTTTGTAGATATTTTTTTATTTTTTGTAACTTAGTTCTTTTTTATTTTTTCTACTTTAGTTAGTTTATTTCATTTTAGTTATTTGTAGATATTGTATTTAATTAATTTATTAATAGTGTAGTGTTAGGTTTAATTGTAGGTAATTATAGGTATTTTATTTAATTAATTTAATGATAGTATAGTGTTAGGTTTAATTGTAACTTAGGTTAGGATTTATTTTACAGGTAATTTTATAATTATTTTAACTAGGTAGCTATTAAATAGTTCTTAACTATTTAATAGCTATTGTACATGGTTAAAATAATTACAAAGTTGCCTGTAAAATAAATATTAATCCTAAAATAGCTACAATGTAATAATAATTTATATTGTAGCTATATTAGGATTTATTTTACAGGTAAGTATTTATCTTTAAATAGGAATAATTTATTTAATAAGAGTTAATTTATTTAGTTAGATTAAAATTATATTTAATTTAGGGGGGTGTTAGGGTTAGACTTAGCTTTAGGGGTTAATGCATTTATTAGAATAGCGGTGAGCTCCGGTCGGCAAATTAGGGGTTAATAATTGAAGTTAGGTGTCGGCGATGTTAGGGAGGGCAGATTAGGGGTTAATACTATTTATTATAGGGTTAGTGAGGCAGATTAGGGGTTAATAACTTTATTATAGTAGAGGTGCGGTCCGCTCGGCAGATTAGGGGTTAATAAGTGTAGGCAGGTGGAGGCGACGTTGAGGGGGGCAGATTAGGGGTTAATAAATATAATATAGGGGTCGGCGGTGTTAGGGGCAGCAGATTAGGGGTACATAGCTATAATGTAGGTGGCGGCGCTTTGCGGTCAGCAGATTAGGGGTTAATTATTGTAGGTAGCTGGCGGCGACGTTGTGGGGGGCAGATTAGGGGTTAATAAATATAATACAGGGGTCAGCGGTGTTAGGGGCAGCAGATTAGGGGTACATAAGTATAACGTAGGTGGCGGTCGGCAGATTAGGGGTTAAAAAAATGTAATCGAGTGGCGGCGATGTGGGGGGACCTCGGTTTAGGGGCGCATAGGTAGTTTATGGGTGTTAGTGTACTTTAGAGTACAGTAGTTAAGAGCTTTATGAACCGGCGTTAGCCCAGAAAGCTCTTAACTATTGACTTTTTTCTGCGGCTGGAGTTTTGTCGTTAGAATTCTAACGCTCACTTCAGACACGACTCTAAATACCGGAGTTAGAAAAATCCCATTGAAAAGATAGGATACGCAATTTACGTAAGGGGATCTGCGGTATGGAAAAGTCGCGGCTGAAAAGTGAGCGTTAGACCCTTTTTTGAGTGACTCCAAATACCGGAGTTAGCCTAAAACCAGCGTTAGGAGCCTCTAACGCTGGTTTTCACGGTTACCGCCAAACTCCAAATCTAGGCCTTAATTAATTCTTTAAAATGCAATATTGATAATAACTAAATAATCAGATAACATCATAATGTAGCTAATAACTCTTGTCTAGGGAAATGATTTATGTCTTTAAAGGGATATGAAACCAAAATTCTTCTTTCATGACTCAGATAGAGCATGTGATTTTAAATGTTCTAATTTACGTCTAAAATTACTTTCTTTGTTCTCTTTGTATCTTTTTTTTTTTTAAAGCAGGGACGTATATGCTTAGGAGCTGCCCCATTTCTGGAGCATTATATGGCAGCAGTTTTGCAATATTGTTATCCATTTGTAAGAGCACTTGTGCTTATATTGCCTACCTAGGTATCTCTTTAACTTAGAATATAATGGGGATAAAGCAAATTTGTTAATATAAGTAAATTGGTAATTTTTTTAAAACAATGGTATGCTCTGTCTGAGCCACAAATTAAAGTTTTTGGGTTGCATATTCCTTTAAGAATCCTGGATATAGATAATACTTTGTAATTTGGTTTTGGGGGTATTAAAAGTATCTAATTTTGGAGCCTAAACCTTATTAATGGGTGCACTTTTGTTGCAGTTTTTGCTAAAACTGGTCTAATTCACTTTATTGTTATGTTGTTTCATGGTTGCTGTCATTAAGGCAGCTGTTTTCTTTACTTATGTTTTTACCTACATCATTTTTGACCCATTCTAAAGTCAATTTATTCGAGAAAGTATTGATAATGAAGGGGTTTTATATATAAGGAGGGTTATAATCAAATTAAGTTTAGTGTGGGTATTTAGCTACTAGGGGTTGCAAGAGCTCGAATCAGATATAAAGCATGATGTGGGCCTAAGGTTGGAAGGATCTGCTGAGCCATGGTTCTGATCTGATGTCATGATGTCAGATGTGGTCATGTAGTGAACAGCATCTGCAGGGCTACAGGTCTGATACAAGGTCTGATATGTGATTACATGGACATAAAACCCCAAATGTTTCTTTCATGATTCAGATAGAGCATACAATTTTAAACAGTGTTCCAATTCACTTCTATTATCAAATTGTCTTTGTTTTCTTGTTATCCTTTGTTAAACATCAGAAATGTAAGCTGAGGAGAGTGCACATGTCTGCAGCACTATATGTGAGCACTTTTACAACAGTGTTATACATTAGCAAGAACACTAGGTGGCAGCACTAAGTCTTGTCATGTAGTGCTCCTGACGTGTAAGCTACCTATCTCTTCAACAAAAAATAACATAAGAACAAAGCAAATTTGGTAATAAAAGTAAAATGGAAACTTTTTTAAAATTGCATTCTCTATCTGAAGCATGAAAGAAAAATGTTTGGTTTTTATATCCCTTTAATGGTTATGGGGTCTGATTTGAGGTCTAATGTGAATATGTAGTTAACAAAGACTGCAGTGATCTGGGATCTCGTGCTGGCAATAGACTGAGTGGGATTGCAGGACCATGTGTTCTTATTTGAGGTCTGGTAATGACTTCAACTACCACCTCTGGTCTCCTTTTGGTTGTGGAGAGCAGTGGGCATATTTGAATAGCAGCCTTCTTTTTTTACACTTATGTTCAAATATGTGTTAAAATAGTAAGAGTTGAACAGCCCCAGGATAGTATTTGGTTTGCATGTTGTGTTAAATATCAGGGGCACGAACCGATATACGGCGCAGGTTTCGGCGCAAGCGTGGAAACCTGCGCCGCCCGTAGTTTCAGCTCGCACAGCGAGCTATCACATATACGGCGCCGGCAGTTGCTAAAGTGCCGTAAGTCTGACAAACTAGCGATGTCCAGAAATCTGCGTAAGTAAAATTTCTGGAGTCGCCAGTGACTTACGGCACTTTAGAAGCTGCCGCTGCCTACAAAAGCTGACTAAAATATTAAATCTGTCTAACACACCTCCCAAACATAGCCCGCTGCCAGCTACATTAAATGTCTAACCCTTTAATGTGAGCCCCTACCCCGCCGCCACCTATTTAAACTACATTACTCCCTAATGTGAGCCCCTACCCCACCGCCACCTATTTAAACTACATTACCCCCTAATGTGAGCCCCATACCTCGCCACCACCTATTTAAACTACATTATCCCCTAATGTGAGCCCCCTACCCCGCCGCCACCTATTTAAACTACATTACCCCATAATGTGAGCCCCTACCCTGCCGCCACCTATTTAAACTACATTACCCCCTAATGTGAGCCCCTACCCCACCGCCACCTATTTAAACTACATTACCCCCTAATGTGAGCCCCATACCCCACCACCACCTATTTAAACTACATTATCCCCTAATGTGAGCCCCCTACCCCGCCGCCACCTATTTAAACTACATTACCCCATAATGTGAGCCCCTACCCTGCCGCCACCTATTTAAACTACATTACCCCCTAATGTGAGCCCCTACACCGCCGCCACCTACATTAAAATTATTAACCCGTAATCTAATCCCGCTACCCCGCAGCCATCTATATTAAAATGATAACCCCCTAATGTGAGCCCCTACACCGCCGCCACCTACATTAAAATTATTAACCCCTAATCTAATCCCCCTACTCCGCCGCCACCTACATTAAAATGATAACCCCCCTAATGTGAGCCCCTACACCGCCGCCACCTACATTAAAATTATTAACCCCTAATCTAATCCCCCTACACCGCCGCCACCTACATTAAAATGATTAACCCCTAATCTAATCCCCCTACACCGCCGCCACCTATATTAAAATGATTAACCACTAAACCTAAGTCTAACCCTAACACCCCCTAACGTAATTATTATTCAAATAAAGCTAAATGATATTAATAATATTAACTAAATTATTCCTATTTAAATCTAAATATTTACCTATAAAATAAACCCTAAAATAGCTACAATATAATTAATAATTGTAGCTATTTTAGGGTTTATATTTATTTTACAGGTAACTTGGTATTTATTTTAACTAGGTACAATAGCTATTAAATAGTTAATAACTATTTAATAGCTACCTAGTTAAAATAATTACCAAATTACCTGTAAAATAAATCCTAACCTAAGTTACAAATATACCTACACTATCAATAAATTAATTAAATAAACTACAATTATCTAAACTAAAATAAAATTAAATACACTAAACTAAATTACAAAAAAACAAACACTAAATTGCAAAAAATAAAAAAAGATTACAAGAATTTTAAGCTAATTACACCTAATCTAAGCCCCCTAATAAAATAACAAAGCCCCCCAAAATAAAAAAATGTCCCTACCCTAAACTAAATTACAAAAAGTAATCAGCTCTATTACCAGCCCTTAAAAGGGCCTTTTGTGGGGCATTGCCCCAAAGTAATCAGCTCTTTTACCTGTAAAAAAAAAGAACAACCCCCCATTACAACCCACCACCCACACACCCCTACTCTAAAACCCACCCTATCCCCCCCTTAAAAAAACCTAAGTCTAACCCCCAAGTGGTCCTTACCTGTTCTGAAGACCAGGCAGAAAAGTCTTCTTCCAGGCGGCGACCTCTTCTTCTTCCAGGAACCAGCCGGCACGGAGTGGAGGAGTTGAAGACCGATGACAGCGGAGCTGAAGACCGTCCTCTCTGGAACTGAAGACCGTCGATGCAGGAACTGAAGATCGGCGATGCTGGAACTGAAGACCGGAGCCATGGAGCGTGGAGGATCCTCTTCATACGATCGCCGCCGTACACTGAATAGGAATTCAAGGTACGCGATTAAAAATGGCGTCCCTTGAATTCCTATTGGCTGATTTGAGCCTTCAAATTCAAATCAGCCAATCGGATGAAAGCTACTTCAATTCTATTGGCTGATTTGAATAGCCAATAGAATAAGAGCTACTGTAATTCTATTGGCTGATTAGAATAGCCAATAGAATTACAGTAGCTCTTATTCTATTGGCTATTCAAATCAGCCAATAGAATTAAAGTAGCTTTTATCCGATTGGCTAATTTGAATATGAAGGCTCAAATCAGCCAATAGGAATTCAAGGGACGCCATTTTTAATCGCGTACCTTGAATTCTTATTCAGTGTACGGCGGCGATCGTATGAAGAGGATCCTCCACGCTCCATGGCTCCGGTCTTCAGTTCCAGCGTCGCCGATCTTCAGTTCCTGCATCACCGGTCTTCAGTTCCAGAGAGGACCGTCTTTAGCTCCGGGGTCATCGGTCTTCAACTCCTCCGCTCCGCGCCGGCTGGTTCCTGGAAGAAGAAGAGGTCGCCGCCTGGAAGAAGACTTCTCTGCCTGGAACAGGACCTTCTCCGCTGTTCTTCAGGACAGGTAAGGACCACTTGGGGGTTAGACTTAGGTTTTTTTAAGGGGGGATAGAGTGGGTTTTAGAGTAAGGGTGTGTGGGTGGTGGGTTGTTATGGGGGGTGTTCTTTTTTTTACAGGTAAAAGAGCTGATTACTTTGGGGCAATGCCCCACAAAAGGCCCTTTTATGGGCTGGTAATAGAGCTGATTACTTTTAGTAATTTAGTTTAGGGTAGGGACATTTTTTTATTTTGGGGGGCTTTGTTATTTTATTAGGGGGCTTAGATTAGGTGTAATTAGCTTAAAATTCTTGTAATCTTTTTTATTTTTTGTAATTTAGTGTTTGTTTGTTTTTGTAATTTAGTTTAGTGTATTTAATTATATTTTAGTTTAGATAATTGTAGTTTATTTAATTAATTTATTGATAGTGTAGGTGTATTTGTAACTTAGGTTAGGATTTTTTTTACAGGTAATTTGGTAATTATTTTAACTAGGTAGCTATTAAATAGTTATTAACTATTTAATAGCTATTGTACCTAGTTAAAATAAATACCAAGTTACCTGTAAAATAAATATAAACCCTAAAATAGCTATCTTAGGGTTTATTTTATAGGTAAGTATTTAGATTTAAATAGGAATAATTTAGTTAATATTATTAATATTATTTAGATTTATTTTAATAATAATTACGTTAGGGGGTGTTAGGGTTAGACTTAGGTTTAGTGGTTAATCATTTTAATATAGGTGGCGGCGGTGTAGGGGGATTAGATTAGGGGTTAATCATTTTAATATAGGTGGCGGCGGTGTAGGGGCTCACATTAGGGGGGTTATCATTTTAATGTAGGTGGCGGCGGGGTAGGGGGATTAGATTAGGGGTTAATAATTTTAATATAGGTGGCGGCGGGGTAGGGGGCTCACATGGGGGGGGTAATATAGTTAAAATAGGTGGCGGCGGGGTAGGGGGCTGACATTAGAGGGTAATGTAGTTAAAATAGGTGGCGGTGGGGTAGGGGCTCACATTAGGGGGTAATCATTTTAATATAGGTGGCAGCGGTGTAGGGGGATCACATTAGGGGGTTAGACATTTAATGTAGCTGGCGGCAGGGTCCGGGAGCGGCGGTTTAGGGGTTAAACACTTTATTAGGGATTACGGCGGGGGATTGCAGTGTACAGGTAGATAGACATTGCGCATGCGTTAGGTGTTAGATTTTATTTTGCAGGTAGTTTAGGGAGTTACGGGGCTCCAATACTCAGCGTAAGGCTTACTACGCCTGCAATTTGTGGCGAGGTGAAAATGGAGTAAGATTTCTCCATTTTCGCCACGTAAGTCCTTACGCTGTATATTGGATACCAAACTGCGCGGGTTTGGTATACCTGCCTATGGGCTAAAAATCTACCACTGAAGGCAGAAATATACAAGCGTAACTTCTAGGTTACGCCGTATATAGAATACCAAACCCGCGCAAAATATGGCGTCGCCAGCTTTTGCGGGCGACGCTGCATATCGGATCGGGCCCCAGAATCCTGGATTCCAGATAATTAAAACCTCAGCTGCAAGAGAGGGTCCCCGCATGTTGCTATTCAGTTCATTGCTAGTATTCATGGGTTAGACGAGCTGATTAATGCATCTCACCACAACTTGTTTTCCAATTTTACTGCATCCTGATTTATTTATTTTTAAAGAGAATCAACATCAGTTCATATATGTATTCTGTTTAAAATAGCAAATAATAGTCACCTACCTCCCAAAATAGCTGAAAAACTTGATGTCAGTGAAAACTGATTTTCAATAACTTTGGGAAGAAAGGTTGCAAATCCAGTAGTGATCAAAGCATCTGTACAGCTGGCAAATGTCAAAGACATCAGCACTGGGTTTTTTAGCAACAGCTGGAACCAAAATAGATTTAATATTTAATAACATTTAAAACCCTAAAAGTATGTGTTATATTATATGCATATAACAAATGTTATGCAAGAGCTATTGTACACAATCTCAACACAAGCCCTTGGAAATACCACTCTTCTGTTCCTTCACTCCCTGTACAGCAAATAAGTAAATAACATGCTTTTTATTTTCCTAGATTCTTGCAATGCAAACAAGAATGAACTATAATTGTATATATAATACAAACAAGCACTTACAATACATGTGCATTAAAGTGATTGTAAACTTTAACGAATTATAGCCCAGTATCAAATAATACTCGTAAAAACAAGGCACTCTAATTATTTAAAGGGACAGTCAACACCAGACTTTTTTTGTTTAAAAAGATAGATAATCCCTTTATTACCCATTCCCCAGTTTTGCATAACCAATACAGTTATATTAATATACTTTTTACCTCTGTGATTACCTTGTATCTAAGCATCTTCTGACAGCCCCCTGATCACATGACTTTTTATTTATTATCTATTGACTTTCATTTTAGCCTATTCGTGCAGTGTCTGCCACAAGCCACAAGGTAGATTACGAGTTTTGCGTTCATGTTTTAACGCTGAAAAAATGGCCATTTCAGCGTTAAAACAGTAACGCAGCCATTACGAGTCTTGTCAGTATAGCTGTACCGCAAGCCTTTTAGCCTGTAATGCAACGTCAGTCCTGCACTCAAAAAAATTAAGTTTTCTCATGGGATTCCCATAGCACTGCCATTACGAGTTTTGCAGTGAGGCTAAAATTTGTGCTCCAGCCTATACCGACATGATCCGTACCACAATCTGAGAGCAGTAGTTATGAGTTTTACACAACAAAACTGTTACATAAAACTCATAGGTAAAGTGTTACAAAGTTCACTAACACCCATAAACTACCTATTAACCTCTAAACCGAGGAAGCATTATAGACAGTTTAAAAACGCATGTCTACTGCTGTTCAACTTAAAACCTAGAAGCTATCCTACTGAAAGAACTAAGGTACTTACTACTATATCCTTTCTTAGGGGTGAGCCTAGGGTCTGGGCGGATAACTTTTGTGAGACTGATGATCCCGTCTTAGGATCACTTGAAGATTTTTTTCTAGCATGGATGAATTGTACATGGATATAGATGTACAATTAGCCACAATGAGGTCTCTGAAACAAGGGTAGAGACCGGTAGAAGAGTACATTACCACATTCAAGCAGTGTGCCTCCGACTCACAGTGGAATCCTATAGCATTACGAAACCAGTTCTGCCTAGGGCTTGCAGAAAACATCAAGGATGAATTGGCAAGAATGGATTAACCTAAGACTTTAGAAGCACTGATGAGGCTGGCAACACAAATTGACAGAAGACTCTGCGAGAGACGTTCAGAACGCTATGGCACAGACTCCCACACTAAAGGTTCCAACTCGAGTGGGAAGGCACTAAAGGTTCCAACTCGAGTGGTACTTCCCTATCTTCATCCACTACAAAGGTTCAGAGTGAACCTAAGGAGCTTGGGGTTATAAGAGGACCCCTAACAGCTGAAGAAAGGAACCGAAGAAGAATGATGTCCCTCTGCATGTATTGTGCAAACCCCATGCACTCAGTCAAGGACTGCCCATTGTTAACAAAGACCAAAAGAAGTAAGTTTACTGTTATTCATTTATCACAACAAACTGATAAAAAATCTGCTTACTGTATTCTATCCCTTTGTTTACAGTGGGATCAAGATCAACTGAAT
The DNA here is from genome assembly GCF_027579735.1 of Bombina bombina. Classification (NCBI taxonomy): domain Eukaryota; kingdom Metazoa; phylum Chordata; class Amphibia; order Anura; family Bombinatoridae; genus Bombina; species Bombina bombina. The sequence goes on from NC_069500.1 coordinate 251,975,298, forward strand.
ACTGAAGCCATAATCGACTCAGGGGCATTTTTGCAAATTTTATTGATATTGATTTTGTAAAGAAAAATAAAATTCCACTTGAATTAAAGCAAACTCCTGTGTCTATTCAAGTTATTGACGGTTCAACCATCAGTACTGGGCCAGTTATTCACCACACTGTTCCTCTTTTAGTTACCACTAAGAGCGGACACAGTGAATACATATCGTTTGACATTCTACCATCACCTCATTTCCAAATAGTTCTAGGTATACATTGGCTTCAACTTCACCAACCAACAATAAATTGGTCAACGCTTGATGTGTCTCTTGTTTCCACATACTGCTGTAATACGTGTTTTCCACGGCACTTACTTCTACACACTGAGGAGGAGGAAGAATTGCTTCCTAAAGAATATACGGACTTCATTGATGTGTTTAGTAAAACAGACGCAGAGAGCCTTCCTCCCCACCATAATTATGATTGCCCAATCCAATTACATCAGGGTTCTACTATTCCATATGGGCATCTTTATCCCCTCAATCAACCTGAGTTGGATCACTTAAAATAATAACTTGAGGACAACTTGCGTAAATGATTCATCAGGCCCTCCACTTCCCCTGCAGGAGCAGGAATGTTCTTTGTCAGGAATAAAGATGCTACCCTATGTCCCATAATAGATTACCGCAAACTCAATAAGCATACCATCAAGAACAGGTATCCCCTTCCGTTAATACCCAAACTTATCGAACGCCTCACTCATGCCACTATATTCACAAAGCTTGACCTTAGGGGCGCTTATAATCTCATATGAATCAGAGAGGGCGACAAGTGGCTCACAGCATTTAGGACACGATACGGCATATTTGAATATCTGGTAATGCCTTTCAGCTTATGCAATGCCCCAGCCACTTCCCAGCATTTCATAAATTATGTTTTAAGAGATCTTCTTGATGTCTGCGTCGTCATTTACCTTGATAACATTCTCATTTATTCATCAAACAAATCTGACCATATCAAACATGTTCGTTGGGTTCTGTCCAGGTTGAGAGTTCATAAACTATATGCAAAACCGGAGAAATGTGTTTTCCACACCAATCCCATTTCATTCCTTGGAAACACCATCTCTCCCAGTGGAATCCAGATGCAAAATGAGAAAGATGAAGCAGTAAGAGACTGGCCACTTCCTATAAAGAAAAAGGATTTGCAAAGGTTCTTGGGGTTCTCTAATTATTACAGGAAATTTATTAAGGAGTTCTCCAAAATAGCTAAACCACTAACTGCTCTCACTAGTTCTTCTGTTCCCTTCCATTGGACGGTAGAAGCCACGAATGCATTTAACTTGTTAAAAAATTCATTTACTTCTGCACCTATACTCAAGTTTCCCAACCCAAACCTTCAATATATCCTTGAAGTAGACTCTTCGGATTTTGCCATAGGAGCAGTCCTCTCTCAGAGAACCTCAGTTACAGAACCGATTCACCCCATCTCCTTCTTTTCTAAGGTAATATCGTCAGCAGAGATTAACTATCCCATTGGGGAGAAAGAACTTCTGGCTATCAGACAATCGTTAGAGCATTTGCTAGAAGGTACCAAGATGCCAATTGTCATCTTCACAGATCACAAAAATCTTCAAAACTTGCAAACTAACAAAACCCTATCTTCAAGACAAGTCCGTTGGAGTTTGTACTTCGCCAGATTCAACTTCAACATAGTCCATAGGCCTGCCTCAAAAAATAGCAAAGCAGATGCTCTCTCGCGACAACTCAAAAGACCCGAAAAAACTTCAGCAACTACGCCAATGATACCAGAAGAGCGATTCATAGGAATTTCAACCCAACTAATAGCTGATATAAAACGCATGTCTAGAGAAGATTCCGATGTCCCCCTGTCAGACTTAACCATGAAAGCTGGAATCTACTATCATATTGGAAAAGTTTACCTGCCGAATCATTTAAGATCTTGGGTTTTAAGAACATGCCATGACTCACCCATCGCTGGTCATCCTGATGTACGTCAAACTTTAGAATTACTATCCAGGAATTGCTGGTGGCCAAACATGAAGAAAACTGTACGGTCATATGTCAAGTCTTGTTTGATTTGTGCCACTTCTAAGCTTGAGAAACAACCCCCCTATGGTCTGTTATTGTCCTTACCCATCCCAGACAAACCATGGTAGCATGTAGGAATGGACTTCATTGTGGATCTCCCTACTTCACAGAACCAAAATACTATTCTAGTTGTCATAGATCTTTTCATGAAGATGGCACATTTTATCCCATACCACAAGCTACCCACCTCCTATGAGATCGCTCAGCTTTTCCTGAATAACGTAGTAAAACTACATGGAATTACACCAATACTCACCACAGACAGGGGTACTCAATTTACTTCTCATATTTGGACCAAAGTTTGCGAAGTAACTCAGACTAACCACAGGTACACTACCTCCTTCCATCCCCAAACTAATGGACAAGCCGAAAGGCTAAATCAATGGCTTGAACAATACATCAGATGCTACTGTTCTTACCATCAGGAGGATTGGATGACATTTTTACCCATGGCTGAGTATGCATTCAATAATTCAGAAAATTCCTCCATGAAGATGACCCCCTTTTTCACTAATTACGGATATTACCCTGGTTTCATTTAACCCCAGACAAAGCGGTTTCAGCTCCCTTGGTCGAAGAATATACAAATTCATTGTTACAGAACTTCGAACACCTCAAACAGAATATACTCCAAGCTCAAACCAATCAAAAGCATTACTACGATTTACAAAGAAGAAAACCTCCACCTTATGCAGTTGGAGATTTGGTTTGGTTATCCACCAAGAATCTAAAACTACAAATCCCCAGCAAAAAGCTTGCCGGACTCTTTATCGGACTATTCCCTATACAAAGGATTATTAATCAAAATGCTATCACATTACAGTTACCAAACTCTATCAAGATACATCCAACTTTCCATGTGTCTGTACTGAAGCCTTATATACCTACACGAGACGCAAACCATATGTTGCCACCTCCGGCTCAACTCATGAAACCTGATGAGTATGAAGTTCATTCACTGCTGGATTCCAGGATTAGATGTGGCGCATTACAATATCTGGTTAGATGGAATAATTACACTTCGGAGGAACACTCCTGGGAGCCTGTGTTTCATATCCATGCTCCCAAGATTGCCGCGGTTTTTCATCACTGCCACCCAGACCGGCCTAGACCTCAAGCTGTGGGTCAGCTTGTTTGAGGAGGGGGTACTGTCAGGGTTCTACAGAATTACCAAATTTCCACCTTGTTACTGTACCTTTAATTTCAGGTCCTACCTACCTCTCCTTTAAATCACAGCCGCACCCTCAATCTGGTGCTTAGTATTTTGTTGTAGTTAGACAAAGCTACTGCTATCACTGGTTCTCTTACTTTGGATATCTTGCTTGGGACCAAAACTTTCCTCTTGTCAGAGTCTGCTAAGAGACAATATAACCTACTTCTGGATAACCTATCAATCTCACATCCAGTGTATCCAGTTTCACCATGCTAAACTAAAGCCACTACTTATACGCAACTTTGTTCCCACACTCTCCAGCAACCCCTAGGAAGCTGATACAAAGCATCAACTCAGATCTCCTTCCTTGACGATACAGAGATTACAAAGGAACATTACTTTCATTGGTGTATACTTCCACGCCCCTGTGACGTCACCTATTCTCTGGTAATGGAGCAATCTCACAATCCGCTCTCAGACCTCAGTAAGACCTCTATTGCACCTGAACCTTCGGCAGGTAACTCCGCTCCTTGCCATCCAGCTCTGAGCAACACTACACAGTAGTGAGAGCCCCATTCAAACTAATTTAAAAGGTATCAGCAAGTAAGGAAGTAAGTAGTCAGAGTGTCAGTTTATGAACTCTCATTATAGAGCAAACTAGCTCAAGCCGCAAACAGATCCTATACTGCAGGAGCAGCATTACCAGGCAGATACAAACAGTCTGCAGTCTACCTGTAGTTAACTGTGTATATTTAATATTGACACAGTACACTGCTGTGCACTTGGGAGAAACCTAGTGTATTCAATCAACTTCACAAAGCATCAAGGTTAACACTTCACCTTAGTGTGTGCCTTAACATTTGTGATACAATCACAGTAAAGTTTATCAGTGTGGATCTGCAGCTGAGTTCCACTGCATAAAAACAGGAAATTATTAGGAACCATTACACTAGATGAGTAACGTAGCAGAGATACTGGAGCTTAGAATTCCGGTTGGTTTGCTAGGAACTTCACAAAATACTAAGCATTAGGAAAAGGGTGTGCAAGAGTCTTAAAGGCAATATGGGAGGAATTTGGACAGGAAGGTTGACGTAGGAGTAGGAATACTGACACCCAGAGACCACAATTACTAAAAATTACAAAGATAGGCTGATACAATTCCGGAATCTCCTTTTAACATGGGCATTCAAAGAAATTTATTGGACAGGGAGAATAGTAGCAATAAAGATGTCCTTCATACCTAAACACACTTATCTGTTCAGGTGCATCCCATATAACATCCCTAGGCCTCTATTGAAGAAACTGCAAAGTATCATTACCAATTATGTTTGGAAAGATCATAGACCCAGAACCTCTAGAACCACACTACAGAGACCAAGCTCACATGGAGGCTTAGAATTCCCCAATATTATACTTTACTACACCACAGCTTTGTTATCGCATATAATCAGCTGGAACATTTCAGTTGATTGTCCCCGTTGGGTAGATACTGAAACATTAATGCTGCCGCCAGGGCTTACCCTACCCGACTTGTTGTGGATTCCCTCCCACTACAGGGAAAGACTAGCTAACATGACCCCAATCCTTTTAGATGCCCTCAAATTCTGGGACCAAACAAGGCATAACGAGACTTAGCTACACACCCCTCCGCAGTACTCACCTTGACCGGAGCCCTCTACTGTTTACCAGACTCTAATGTAGGGTCTTGGCAGAATCTTCCACCCACCCTAGCTGCGGATTTCTATCTCCGAGGTCAGTGGATCCCACATTCTCAGTTCTGCACAAAATGTGAAATCCCTATTTCTTCACACTTTGAAGCTTTCCATCTTAGCTCTTGGTTGAAATCATGGGGATACCCTAGACAAAACTTGAGAACACCATCAAGACCGAATAGACTCAGGGACATAGTCTCAAACACACTCTGTCCTTCCACTACAGCCTCCTTCTCTAGCCCACCATTCTGCATAAAATCTCCCAACACAGAGTCTGGGAGAGAGAGATAGGCTTCACAGCTAACACCGATACATGGCATATGCACATTCTTATAACCAAAAAACTCCCTCTGGGAGCTACAATACAAAATTCTAGTCCGTGGCATTTGTTGCCTTCCACTTTGCACAAGATATATGGCACCCACTCCCCCAAGTGTTGGCGAGGTTGTGAACAGATATGGACCTCTCTACATGTGTGGTAGTCCTGCCCCAAGATATGTCCCCTTTGGCGACGGCTCTTCAGAATCCTCAGCTCACTACATATCACCCTACCTACCAGAAGTTGCCTTACTTCACATACATTTCCCCAGTCTAACTCAGACTAGGGAAGTCCTCGCAATATATCTCCTTATGGCCACAAAACTAGCTATAGCAAGAATGTGGAAAAATAAAGACCCTCCCCTTATTCCACAGGTTCTTTCTATAATACACTACATTAAACAGATGGAATTATATTCCCACAGATCCCTAGACAAGGTCGACTTCTACCAAGAGGTCTGGTCTCCCTGGATAGAAACCTTCCAAGACTGAAACAGACTCTTATCTGCATTTCTCATCCCCTTCCTTTTCCCCTCCCACTCCCCCCCCCTTTTTTTTCTCTCCTCATCCCCTCCCTCCCACCTATCTCACCTCTTTCTCCTACTTGGGCTACTCCCTATACTTCGGAGACTCCAAGACCCGTCCTCTCTAGACATTTCTTTTGTCCTTTTTCATTCTACTGGATCTAGCTGCATCAAACATTTTACAGTTGCAAGTTTTTTTTTCTCTCTCTTATGTAACTTTATGTATGTAGTTATACACACTACTGTTCTTTTGTAATGTACTGATGTTTATTTGAACTAAGTAATCAATAAAAAAATGTTTATTAAAAAGAAAAAAATTCTAAACATGTTTTGTTTAAAAAATAATAATAATAAAAAAATTTCTTACCAAAAGTGCCAAAGGAAAATCTTTGAAGCTTTTACCAAGATTGTTTTGTTCTACAATATTTTCACTTCCATTGTTATGTGCTTGGGATATTTTTTCAGACTGTATTTTTGCAGTTCCTGTTGAACAATTACAGTTTGAGTGTTATACAATGTTGTAATGGTGCTGTTAAGATGAATAAAAACAAAAAAAAGGTCAGATGTATTTTTCAGTGAAAAATTCCTGTGCACAATCCAACTTTTTTGACTGTACAACTGTGTATTGACAAAAAGAGCTGTAGTTTTTGAATAGCTCAGTAGACAGAACAAGGACTTGAGGTAAGTCTTAAAGGGACATTGTAGTGTAAGGAAATGAGGAAAATAAAGTTTAGATTCTGGAAGTAGAACTGGAGAAAATGTGAAATGAGTGGAAGAAGAGAGATAAGATTTATATGATAATACAAACATAGTTCAGTTGAAGAGATAAATGTATTAAAAATGAAGGAGACAAAATGGGCTACTGGATACCGGGAGATTTTAAAAGTGGGGTTCTGTAGGGCTGCTTCAGCTAGGGACTAGAGTGAGCAAAGGGAGGTAGCTTCAGAAATGTTAGGGCAGCGGGAGGTGGAGGGGTGCCTGAGGAACTGGGGGCTGGCTGGACCTGCATCTTGAAACTACCTTTTTCTTTCTTTAGTAGTAGCACACATACCTTTTAATATTGGGCACAGCCGGCACCCAGCAGGCAGTTTTTTATTTATATAGTTGGCCGTCACTAAAGAGGTTTTCAGCTGGGATATATGTTATACTGCCTTCAAAGCCAGAAGTACGGTGTGGAAGTGAGCCAGACCAGGAGCAGGGTAAGTAACAAGAAAGCCTTGTAAAGGCATTGAGAAATGTTTAATTTGAAAAAAAAAACTGTGTATTAAGGGTTTCTGGGCAACAGAAACTGTACTTTCATCCCCTTGGCCTGTTTTCTCCTCCTGGACTGTGTTCCTTGTTGTCCCAGCCTGTGTTCTCCCCTGGCCTGGTTGTTCTCTCCACCAGCCAGGCTGTGTTCTCTGCCTCCACTGTTCTCTCTTCCCTCCAACGGTTCTCATCGCCTCTGTTTTCTCTCCAACTGTTCTCTCTCCACCACTGTTCTCTGCCCCCTCTGTTCTCTCTCTTTCTTTCCCCCTACTGTTCTCTCTTACCCTCCCCTACTATTTTCTCTCCACAACTGTTCTCTCCCCTGTTTTCTCCTCTCCTTCCCCATTCTTTCGTTTTCTCTTTCCTCCTTATCTCTCTTCCACATCTATTCTCCTCCTCCGCCCCCACACTGTTCTTTCTTCCACTCCGCACTGTGTGTGTATGAGTTTGTGTGTGTGTGAGAGAGAGAGTGTATGTGTGAGTGTGTGTTTGAGAATGTGTGTGTGTGTGTGTTTGAGAGTGTGTCAGTATGTGTGAGAATGTGAGTGTGTGTGTATGTGTGTGTGTGTGTTTGAGAATGTGTGTGTGTGTTTGAGAGTGTGTCAGTATGTGTGAGAATGTGAGTGTGTGTGTGTGTTTGAGAGTGTGTCAATATGTGTGAGAATGTGAGTGTGTGTGTATGTGTGTGTGTGTGTGTTTGAGAATGTGTGTGTGTGTTTGAGAGTGTGTCAGTATGTGTGAGAATGTGAGTGTGTGTGTGAGTTGTGTATCTTTCTCTTGCAATACCCTTATGCTGTTCATATATCAACTAGATGTTGCTGAGCATTTATTGTGTATTTTTTCATCTAAGTAAATGATTATATAACCCTGCGTTCCACCATTGACTATAAATTTTGCCAGTCTATTTGGAAGGTCCTTTACTTTAGGACTTGATGATCTGTTCTGTCTCCAACAGTACTAGTATGAGCCTAGCAGCTTAATAATAATAAGAATAATGGTTACTTTACTACCATCATCCGTTACTGTTTTCAAATGAAAAATGACAACATTTACATCACACATGATGATTGGCATTTTGAATTTGCTTGTAACACCACCAGAAGTTTTGTTTTACATGGTTTTATTTAATTATTTACCTATCTCAGCAGTGTGTACAGCGCTGGTTTAAGTGTATATATGTGCATATACACATTTTTATATGCTACTATTTTAGTGTAATGTACCCAGTATACTAGGAGTATAACATAGGGGTGCTTGTAGTGCAGGGTTACTGACTTTAAGATAAATGATTGTTATATATAATCATTTATTATCTGCTTGTTTCTAACATATGAATGTAATAGTGTATGCTTTTAAAGGGACACTGAACCCAAAGTTTTTCTTTCGTGATTCAGATAGTGCATGCAATTTTTTTTTTTTTTCAATTCTTTATTTATTTACAACCAACAATGCATTACAATATATACAAATTCATTTTAAACCCTGTTTAGGGTACAACTGAGAAGTTACTTCATAACGATATGTAACAATGAAAAAAGAAATACATTTCCATTCTCTTGAGCCTTAACACATTGTTGGAGGTTTTTTTTTCACTTTTTTAACTGAAACAGAGTAAAGGAAAGGATTTTCATTCGGCAGAAGTGCTTTTATAAACATTGACCATTTAAGGAAAAATCTGGTAATATCCTGATTATTGTCTACTAGTCCTAAAGCCCGTTCACACGGGCCATGTTGTGTACAGTAGTACAGCAGTCTCTCACTCTCTCCTGTTTCAATTGCAGAGGTGAGCGTGCAAGGTCGGGTGGGTGCGCGTGCGAAGGTCTATGCTCAGCTGTGCGCTGCTTAAACTACGGAGGTGCGCGTGCAGGGATCTAAGGCCAAGTGTTTGTCTCTACTGTGCATGACGGCTTCAGACAAACACTTGGCTTTTTATAATATAGGATGTTAGTGTCAATTTGTTCAAGAAGGCATTGTTTCTTTAGACAATTTTTTATTTCTAATACGCTAGGGACTGCTCACAATTTCCATTTTTTAAAGATAAGGTATCTAGCAGCCAGTGTAGTCGAATTAATAATTTTAGTGTTAAGTTGCTTATTCTCTGAATGAGAACAGAGAAAGACCATGTTCACTGCAGACAGGATCAAAGAAGGGTTATTCAGTATTTTACGAAGCCAAAATTGAACTTTAAGCAAAAAATTTCAGATTTTTGGACAGGTCCATAGCATGTGCAGAAGGTTTGCCGAGGGAAAAGAGCATTTAGGGCATATGATAAAATTAGAGTTTCCACATTTAAACCCCTTTTCTGTGGTGAAATAAGACATGTGTAGTAACTTCAGGTGAGACTCCCTCCACGTAGAGGAGAGAGTTGCTTGCGTAGCTTCTTGAATTGAGAGGTGTGGCAATTTAGGGTCTAATTCTTGCATTAATAATGCGGCCCATTTAATGCAAAGCTTGTCCAAATTTATTGTACCCCGATCTGAGACTAGGGCATTATAGCAAGGCGAAATTGACATGCATCCATTCTTAACTAATACAAGCCAATTTTCAATATTTCCCAGTGACCAGTTACAGCCGTAATCGATTATCAACTTTTGGGCATAGTGTCTTGCTTGAAGATATGCAAAGAAATTTCAGGTTAAAATCACGCCTAAGAGAATCAAATGTTTTAACGCAACGCCTTTCCATATCTTATATCTGACACACATTGGAGAGACCCTCATGCTTCCATTTTTAAAAAAGTGTTGAGTTTAGACTTGCTTGAAATTGGGGATTCCCCAGAAATGGAATGTATCTCGAGACTCAATGTCCTATGACTAATCTGTTGCAAATCTTTTTCCATGCTAGAATTGGATTGTATATGGATCTCAGTTTCTTTATTTCAGGTGATATAAGACTAGCATTAGAATGAAAAAGCGATGCAAGAGAGAAAGGACTCGCTATATTTTTTTCAAGGTTATTATTTGTGATGTAATCTTTTGAGAATAACCAATCTGTTACTATGCGGGCCAGGAAAGCATGGTTATAAGCCTTGAGATCAGGTAAAGCCAATCCTCTGTATCTAACAGGGAGAGAGAGTTTCTGAAAGGAAAGGGTAGACTTCCTATTTTGCCATATAAATGATCGCAAAGAAGAATCACAAGAGGCCAAATCTTTCTTCCTTAATATCAAAGGAATGTTCTGAAGGTTATAAAGCATTTTAGGAAGGAGAATCATCTTGTATGCCGCTATGCGTCCCGATAGAGAAAGAGGTAGATTGTGCCAATTTTTAAGAGTGTCTTTGATTTTATTTATAGTTGGCGTAATATTTAGAGAATACCAAGTATCAGAATTGGAGGATATCGTTATTCCTAAATATCTAAATAAATCCTGAACTATGAAGAAATGTATTTTTGTGCAAGATTCCTTCGTCTGTTTAATCCAAAGGAGATCTGATTTTGTAATGTTCACCTTGTATCCAGAGAAAGATCCGAATTGTTGTAAGATTAAGAGAAGTCTAGGAATATTCGTGCTTGTATTAGTCATATATATCAAGATATCATCTGCATAAAGTGCAATTTTTGACTCATGACTGCCTATCTTGATTCCCTCAAGTTGCTGTCTAATTAGTATAGCAAGCGATTCAATAGCGATATCGAAAAGAAGCGGGGACAGAGGACAACCTTGCCTAGTCCCTCTGCGCAGGATTATGTCTCGTGAAAGAGAACCATTAACTACCATCCTTGTAGAGGCATTTCGGCATAAATTTGCAACAAACTTGAGGAAATTCCCTTTCAAGCCGAATTGTTCTAGAGTAAATAGCAGGTGATTGTGCTGAACCGAGTCGAAGGCCTTCTTGGCGTCTATGGCTAAAATTGCCAGATCCGAGTTGGGCCCCTTCCCGCTGAGTCTAGGCCATCATTTGCCCTGAGATAATCAATAATAAGCATAAGTTCTCTTATTTTAGCAGAAGAATTCCTATTCTTTATAAATCCAGCTTGATCAGGATTAATAATAATGGGTAACAAAGATTGCAGCCGTTGAGCTAAAATAGAAGTTAGGAGTTTGTAATCAGAGTTCATAAGAGCAATGGGTCTGTATGATTCCTTCATAGCCAGATCTTTCCCTTTTTTTAATAGCAGCGTTGTATAAGATGCTACAAAGTTAGCCGTGGGCTCATTGCCCTGTATGTATATGTGGTTAAATAAAGCAGTTATGTGGGGTGTTATAATGTGCAATATCATTTTAGAAAATTCATTGGGTAGTGCATCTGGGCCAGATGATTTATTATGAGGTAACTTTTGGATGGTGTTAGCCACTTCTAAGTTGGTTATGGGAGAATACAGCTGTTCAAGTACATCCGATGATACTGAGGGGTGCAAAATTTTTCTCCAGAAGTCTTCTCGTTGTATGATATTAGATATTCCAGGGGTATATAAGTCAGTATAATAATTAAAAAAAACTTGGACCAGGTCTTCAGGTGACCTAACTCTTTGACCTTCAACATTTAACGCATCTATCATCTGTGAGCCCTTCTCCTGTTTAAGAAGTTTTGCTAGGAGTCTCCCTAATTTATTCCCGTGTCTGTATAATTTTGCAGAAAATCTAATGTCTTTTTGTGTTGACTTGTATAAAGCCAGTGAATCCCTCTCTCCTAGAGCCGCAGTATATTTGACACAGTTCAGCTGTGTATTTTCGGTTAGATAAGAATTATAGGTGTTCGTTACTGCACGTAGGAGTTCGTTCTCCCGTCTTTTAAGTTTCTTAGTTCACCTAATAGTTTATGCCAGAATTTCTCCCCTTAAAACTGCTTTTGCGGTTTCCCAGAATAAAGCAGGATGGTTTAAAGCTTCAGAGTTAAATAATGTATATTCCCTAAATTTAGCTTCGAGCCAGTTTTTAAACTTAACATCTGAGGTTAAGTATGTGGGAAAGAAGAAACGATTATTCCTATGAGGAATAGACTCTGTTTGAAGCTCAAGGGAAATGGGAGCGTGATCCGATATGGCGATGGGTGATATGTGAGCTATAACTTTCAATTTGCATAAACGTTCATCCAAAAGGAATAGGTCAATGCGTGAAAGTGATTTGTGTGCTTTTGATAAGCATGTGGAATCGCTTGTATCAGGATTTTGTAATCTCCATATGTCATGGACTTTAAGATTACTAAACATTCTCAAAAACAGTTTTGCCTCTAATTTATCCCTTTTAGTCTTTTTAATGCAAGATTTTGCCTCAATCTGTCCAAAGGGTATTGTGGAGCCATATTAAAGTCTCCGCCCATTATTAAAAACCTTCTGCACACTCCATGAGCCTGGCTTGCAACATCTCCCAAAATAATAAGTTAAAAACATTCAGGGCATATACATTACAAAGTGTATAGAAGAGAATATTGGTAATTTTGACCTTTAGAATAAGATATCTCCCTTCTTGATCTGATTCAGTGCTCATTATCTCGTAATTAAGTTTCTTGCCCAGCAAAATGGCCACTCCACCTTTGCGTTTCACGCTGGGGGAAAAGAAAACTTCTTTTACCCATGAGGACTTTAATTTGAGAATCTCCTCAGCTCTCAAATGGGTCTCTTGTAAAAAAGCGATACATGTGTTATTTTTCTTAAGGTATAATATAATCGTTTTCCTTTTAACGGGGGATGTGAGTCCGCCAATGTTTCAGGAGATAATTTTAAGTCCAGCTGCCATGGGACTTATTTACACATGGAGAGGAAAGGGAAAGCGGAAAAAAAAGGGGGGGAAGGGAAAAGACAGAAAAAGATGAGAGATCGAGAGCTGTACCACCTGGGCCCTCGAGTGACCCAAACTGCAGGGGCCCAACCGTGAACAAAAGGAAGAAGAAAAATTTGAAGACAAAAGAGAAAGAAACGGAAAAGAACATCTGTATCTTTAACAGTGCATATATCAGCATGTCATTGCTTATTCTGCAGGCCAATATTTGCATACAATTTTTCTGCTGCAGTAGCTGTATCAAAAAAGTAAATATTATTATCACACTCCAGTCTGAGTCTTGCTGGATGTAAAATGGTAGCGCGCAACCCTTGCTGTATAAATTTTGTGCACCATGGGGCTAGTTCCCTTCTTTTCATGGCAGTATCTGCAGCATAATCCTGGAATATAAAAAAATTTATGTCCCCAAGAAAAACAGGTTGATGTTTACGGTAAAATTGTAGAAAAGTTATTTTATCTTGATAATTTAGGAATTTAACTATAATAGGTCTTGGCCTTGAGTTCATCTTAGTCGGAGCTACAGGGCCCATCCTGTGAGCTCGCTCTATAATTATTTTGGGGTAATTTTCAGGAAACTGTAGAATTTGTGGTAATGTAATTGTAAAAAATTTAGTCATGTCCTCAAACTGTTTTTCTTCAGGAACGCCAATTATTCTTAAGTTATTCCTTCTAGCGTGATTTTCTAAGTCTTCCACTTTATTTTGTAATTTAAGAAGAACAGAGGTAGTTATTTCAAACTTATCATTCTGACTTGAGGTAAAATCCTCCAGATCAGATACTCTCTGTTCTACTTCAAAAAGTCTGGCAGCAAATTGTTTAATTTCTAAGGCGAGATGTGCAATATCCTGCTTAATCTCATTTTTAAGAGCATCCATCTTAGGTGAAAGAAGAGCTTCAGAAATATTGCTAACTAAAGATTGCAAATCATTGTGATCCTGTGTAGTCAGTGTGTTACGAGAAGGTGTCTGTGCCTCTGTTGGGGCCTCGCTGAGAGGTTGTTTTTTTTGTTGTCCCTTTGTCTGACCGCCATGACTGAGGGTGAAGATTTACTGTGCACGTGAAGAAATGTATCCATATAATGTGTGAGATAATGGTGAAGTGAAAAAAAAAAAAAAAAAAAACAACAGTAAAAAAGAAGAGGAGGGCGGAGCCCCGGTGAAAAAAATTAAAAATAGAGTGAAGTGATGAAGAGAGGTGAAAAAAGGGGAGAGAAAGTCTCCTGGTCAAAGAAGTGAGTTCTTTAGTAGAAGTCAGTCATGGGGAAAGCAAAAGAAGACATTTGCCAAACTCAGAATGAGGCAGCCTTTGGGATTATTACGCTATTTCTAGTGTAACAGGGTTCAATTAGCAGACATTATTTTATGCCTTAAGTCTCTAAGAGGCAAGAACTGCTATCTTTAGTGAGTCTATTTCTAGGCTAGAATAAGGCAATATGAAGAAAAAAAAAAAAAGAAAATTGAAGGTATTACTGTTTTTAAAATGTAAAATTTTAAAAGTGGCTGCTGCACTGAGGTAAAACACCAAAAACTGGCGAGCATAGTTCTACCATAGAAATTGTTAAATGCTGGATTTCTCTGTCATTTTTTCTAGTCCTTGACTAAACTGCTTAAATTGCTGCAATCGCATATGCGCACATTTCTAATTAGCTCGTGCAACATAGCAAGGTGTAAAATAATCTGGCACATTTTAAAATATCCTCAATAGGTTCTTTAATTACAGTATCAGCCACGTTGGAATAATTTTGGATTGGCTGATCGGAACAGCCAATAGAATGCAAGGTCAATCCGCCAATCATATTTTTCTTACCTTAATTCTGATTGGCTGATAGAATCCTAACAGCCAATCGGAATTCGAGGGGCGCCATCTTGGAGGACGTCCCTTAAAGGAACCGTCATTAGTTGTTAGTCCGTCGGTTGAAGAGGATGGCTCCGCGTCGGCTGGCTGGAAGATGGCTCCTCTCTGGATGGATGAAGATAGAAGACCCCGCTTGGATGAAGACTTCTACCGGATGGAGGACCTCTTCTTGCCCCGGTTGGATGAAGACTTCTACCGGATAGAGGACATCTTCTTGCCCCGGTTGGGTGAAGACTTCTACCGGATGGAGGACTTCTTCTTGCCCCGGTTGGATGTAGAATTCGGCTCGGCTGAGTGAAGACGACTCAAGGTAGGGAGATCTTCAGGGGGTTAGTGTTAGGTTTATTTAAGGGGGGTTTAGGTGGGTTAGAGTAGGAGTATGTGGGTGGTGGGTTTTAATGTTGGGGGGGGTATTGTATTTTTATTTACAGGTAAAAGAGCTGATTACTTTGGGGCAATGCCCCGCAAAAGGCCCCTTTAAGGGCTGGTAAAAGAGCGGATTACTTTTTAATTTAGAATAGGGGAGGGCATTTTATTATTTTGGGGGGCGTTTTTATTTTATTAGGGGCTTAGATTAGGTGTAATTAGTTTAAACTTCTTGTAAATTTTTTTTATTTTCTGTAATTTAGTGTTTGGTTTTTTTTATTATAGATTAGTTTATTTCATTGTATTTTAGTTTAGCTAATTGTAGTTAATTTATTTTTTTAATAATTTAATTTTAGTTAATAACTATTTAATAGCTATTGTACCTAGTTAAAATAAATACAAAGTTGCCTGTAAAATAAATATAAATCCTAAAATAGCTACAATGTAACTAATAGTTATATTGTAGCTATATTAGGGTTTATTTTATAGGTAAGTATTTTTTTTAAAATAAATAGGAAATATGTATTTAATGATAGTAAATTTATTTAGATTAATTTAAATGATATTTAAGTTAGGGGGGTGTTAGGGTTAGGGTTAGACTTAGGTTTAGGGGTTAACTATTCAACTTTGATATTAATGAGTTTTTTGGGTTCATTGAGAACATGGTTGCTGTTCAATAATAAAATTAATCCTCAAAAATACAACTTGCCTAATAATTCTGCACTCCCTGTATATATATATACAGGGAGTGCAGAATTATTAGGCAAGTTGTATTTTTGAGGATTAATTTTATTATTGAACAACAACCATGTTCTCAATGAACCCAAAAAACTAATTAATATCAAAGCTGAATAGTTTTGGTAGTAGTTTTTAGTTTGTTTTTAGTTATAGCTATTTTAGGGGGATATCTGTGTGTGCAGGTGACTATTACTGTGCATAATTATTAGGCAACTTAACAAAAAACAAATATATACCCATTTTAATTATTTATTTTTACCAGTGAAACCAATATAACATCTCAACATTCACAAATATACATTTCTGACATTCAAAAACAAAACAAAAACAAATCAGTGACCAATATAGCCACCTTTCTTTGCAAGGACACTCAAAAGCCTGCCATCCATGGATTCTGTCAGTGTTTTGATCTGTTCACCATCAACATTGCGTGCAGCAGCAACCACAGCCTCTCAGACACTGTTCAGAGAGGTGTACTGTTTTCCCTCCTTGTAAATCTCACATTTGATGATGGACCACAGGTTCTCAATGGGGTTCAGATCAGGTGAACAAGGAGGCCATGTCATTAGATTTTCTTCTTTTATACCCTTTCTTGCCAGCCACGCTGTGGAGTACTTGGACGCGTGTGATGGAGCATTGTCCTGCATGAAAATCATGTTTTTCTTGAAGGATGCAGACTTCTTCCTGTACCACTGCTTGAAGAAGGTGTCTTTCAGAAACTGGCAGTAGGACTGGGAGTTGAGCTTGACTCTATCCTCAAGCCGAAAAGGCCCCACAAGCTAATCTTTGATGATACCAGCCCAAACCAGTACTCCACCTCCACCTTGCTGGCGTCTGAGTCGGACTGGAGCTCTCTGCCCTTTACCAACCCAGCCACGGGCCCATCCATCTGGCCCATCAAGACTCACTCTCATTTCATCAGTCCATAAAACCTTAGAAAAATCAGTCTTGAGATATTTCTTGGCCCAGTCTTGACGTTTCAGCTTGTGTGTCTTGTTCAGTGGTGGTCGTCTTTCAGCCTTTCTTACCTTGGCCATGTCTCTGAGTATTGCACACCTTGTGCTTTTGGGCACTCCAGTGATGTTGCAGCTCTGAAATATGGCCAAACTGGTGGCAAGTGGCATCTTGGCAGCTGCACGCTTGACTTTTCTCAGTTCATGGGCAATTATTTTGCGCCTTGGTTTTTCCACACGCTTCTTGTGACCCTGTTGACTATTTTGAATGAAACGCTTGATTGTTCGATGATCACGCTTCAGAAGCTTTGCAATTTTAAGAGTGCTGCATCCCTCTGCAAGATATCTCACTATTTTTGACTTTTCTGAGCCTGTCAAGTCCTTCTTTTGACCCATTTTGCCAAAGGAAAGGAAGTTGCCTAATAATTATGCACACCTGATATAGGGTGTTGATGTCATTAGACCACACCCCTTCTCATTACAGAGATGCACATCACCTAATATGCTTAATTGGTAGTAGGCTTTCGAGCCTATACAGCTTGGAGTAAGACAACATGCATAAAGAGGATGATGTGGTCAAAATACTCATTTGCCTAATAATTCTGCACTCCCTGTATGTATCCCTTCACTTGTAATCTTGCCCTTTATAGGGATTTCATTTTTGTTTCCACTAAAATATTTATTTACCCCAAATGATTTCAGAAACTCAGACACTTTTATTTAATTTACTTAATATTATATACATACCAGGCAAATGTTTTGGGAAACAAGAAAAAGGAGCAATTAGTAACCATGTAGCCAGCCCAACAATTAAAAATGCTATCCACCATGCTCCAAGCCACCGTGGGTCATCTGGTTTGATGCTCACACTTTTAAAAAAAGAAAAAGATACATATGTTAGGACATGAGTCTCTACAGAATAAGCTTTTTGGTAAGTTCTGTTTTTGTTTTTAACATTATCAAATAATATGCTAGACTCCATTTCACGCAGTATTTATTAAAGGAGCTCTAAAGTAAAAATTCAACTTTCATGATTCAGATAGAGAGTGCAATTGCAATGAACTTTCCAATTCACTTCCATTATCAAAATATGCACAATCTGTTTATATGCACACTTTATGAAGAACTAGCTCCTACTAAGCATGTGCAAGAATTCACAGTATATAGAGTACAGATATGCATTTTGCGATTGGCTGATGACTGTCACATGATAAAGGGGGAGGAAAATTGAACTAACTAAAATTTGTCAGAAAAAAATCTACTACTCATTTGAAATTCAGGCTAATGCTATTTCGCTGTCATTTTATTTTGCATTTGCTGATTATTCAAATATATTTATTTTATGGTCCTTTAAACAATGGATTAGCTAATATATGATTGAGGACATGTGAAACTAAGGGTCTGATGATCTAAAGATGATCTAAAGTGAGATTATCTAACAAACCTCGTCAGTACTGCAAAGTCCTTCAAAGAATTGTTGAAAGGCAGATTTTAGATTAAGAGCTGTTTATCTTACTATGTAGGTTCTGGATGTCAAAGATATACACATACATTACAATATAATGCTTAAATAATATATTTTGCATGATTTCTCACCATGCCTGCAACATTTTGATAATTGACCCTGAGTAACTGCGTGCCAAGACTAGTGAAAATTAATTTTATTTCAATTAATGCAAAAAACACTTACATCTGATATTGCTTTTAAAAAATAAAGATATTTTAAAAGGACAGTCTACTTTAGAATTGTTATTGTTTAAAAAGATAGTTAATCCATCTATTACCAATTCCCCAGTTTTGCATAACCAACACTGTTATATTAATATACTCTTTGCCTCTGAAATTACCTTGGGCGAGATTACATATATGGTGTCGGTTTCAGTGCAACTGCTGAAAACCACCCCACCCGTACGTTCACCTTGCTCATTGGGTAAATCACATATACAGTGTTGGCAGATCATATACGGCAGTAAATTGGATAAACTGGCGAGGTACAGAAATGTGCGCAAATACACATTTCTGGAGTCAACAGTGACTTACGGAAGTATATGATCTGCCGGCAAATAAGTAAAGAGCAAAAAAATGTTTAATCGCACGAAAAAAATATCACCCGCCTCCAAAAAAAATTACCAGACAGGCCGACACATCAAAACCCCTATATCCGCCACCCCCCACATCGCAACTACTAATAAAATATATTAACCTTTAAACCACCAACCCCGCACAATGCAAATCTACCTATTTAAACTATTAGCCCCTAATCCGCCAAACTAGCTAATAAATGTATTATCCCTAATCCACCATCCACCCACACTGCAAAGTACCTAATAAACATATTAACCCCTAAACCACCATCAACCACAATGCAAAGTACCTAATTAACCGATTAACCCCTAAACCGCCATCCCCCCACATCGCAAACTACTTATTAACACTATTAACCCTTAATCCGCCAACCCCCCAGCAACGCAAAGTAATAATCTAATACCTAAGCACCCTAACCTAACACCCCCTAAATTAACCCCAATTAAAATACAATTACATAAAATAAAAAAGGACTATCTCCCTAAAAAAATTATTACAAAATTACCAAATTTAGCCAATAGGAATGCAGGGTACCCCAATATAAAACGAGTACCTCACATTCAATCTTCAGTGTGCGGCGGACGATCGCATAGGTGAATATGCAGAAAAATGTCTCCATTTTCACTGCATAAATCCTTGCACTGAATATTTGATACCGACTTGCGACGCCAGTTCTATGTTAGTTTATGGGACTGAAAAGAACGGGCCATAGGGTAAAGTATACATGTATACGTGATTGCTAGCTTCACAAAAAAATTGGCGAAGCCGGCGTTTGCGCCCGACGCTACATATGTGGTCGGGCCCTTTGTATTTAAGCCTCTGCAGACTGCCCCCTTATATCAGTTCTTTTGACAGACTTGCATTTTAGCCAATCAGTGCCCTCTCATAATTAACTCCACGGGTGTGAAACAATGTTATCTATATGGCACACATGAACTAACACCCTCTAGCTGTGAAAACTGTCAAATGCATTCAGATAAGAGGCGTCCTTCAAGGGCTTAGAAATTAGCATATGAGACTACCTAGGTTTAGCTTTCAACTAAGAATACCAAAAGAACAAAGCAAATTTGATGATGAAAGTACATTTGAAAGTTGTTTTATATTGCATGCCCTATCTGAATCCTGTCCTTTAAAAAAATAAAAAAATAAGCTTGACAAGTTGGGCAAATATGTTGTATGAAGAAACTATGTATTTGCACAGACTTTAGATTTGTTGAGTTTATATAAAAATGTGAACAATTTGGAATGCAATGTCTCATCCTATCAAATGTTCAACTGAAAATTCTCTTTTTCTCTTCTTTGCTTGAATTCTACATAGTATATAATGTTATTAGTTTTCTTTTGACCTGTTAAGTTTTTGGATGATTTGTAAGAGGTCTATTCTCGTTTAGTTTAAGAATTTATTATGCAACAACTTTGAAAACATAATAAAATAATAGACATTAGCTTGAGATATCATGTTTAGATTCTAAACAAAGTAAATTTTGTTTTACCTAACAATTTTTATTATATTAAAGCTAAATATAGATTTTATGACACCATAGGGATCAATTCCTTTAAAAAAATAAAAATACTAAGTTTTAATTTGTCTTTGTACTTATCAGAAATAAACACCACATGCTGATATTTATTCAAAATGAAATGTGATTGTGGCATCAGCTGCCGTTTCGTATTGAATGTTAACTAATAATAGTAATATTAATGTTCATCATGTGGTTAGTGAGAATCTAATTTGCCATAATGTTCTAGGCAAAGAAACATTGCTAAATTTAACCCACAATCATTTTGACTATCTAAATACTTTATATTTGATCTGTTTTTCCACACAATATTAGAAACATGTACATTTTTATTGTTGATTTTATCATAGGTAGCTTGCTGTGTGATCTGTAATAAAATATCATTCAGTAAAATAAACATGGTGAGTTTAATAACTAAAAGGGGTATGAAAACCCATTTTTTTCATACTTTAGATAGAAAATACTTTGCAATTTACTTCATTCTCCTGGAAGAAGCAGCAATGCACTACTGGGAGCTAGCTGAACACATCGGGTGAGCCAATACGATGAGGTATATATGTCCAACCTAGGTATCGTTTTCAACAAAGGATACCAAGAGAACAAAACAAATTAGCTAAAAGAATTAAATTGGAATGTTGTTTACCCCTTCACTACCGTGAATTTCATAGAGGTTGCACAAAATACAAAGAAATGTTAGCATTTTTTGCTATTACTCTATTGATGAACCTTGTTTTGTTTTATTTACCTGTCAAAACTATATATTTTGTTTAGGTGGACAACCCAAGATATTGATCTAGGCCCATTTTGGTATATTTCATTCCACCATTTTATCGCCAAATACAATAATATTAAAAAAAAACATCAACTTTTTCACAAAATTTGTGTTTCTCACTGAAATAGTTTACAAACCACTTGTGTAATCATGACACAAATACTTGTATAAGCTTCTCTGGGATCCCCTTTGTTCAGAAATAGCAGACATGCATGCCTCTGCAATTGTTTTTTGGTAATTACAATGCCTCTAATTGCAGCTGTGCACCACACTTCTATTATTCTTGACAGTGACATTGCATAAAACCAAAAAGGGCCACAAAAAATAAGCCAACTAATTATATTTTATAAACAAAAATTGAAGCTTCATGGATTTTACAGTATTAGCAGTCCATAACGTATACATTTTTGCTTTCGACAAGGCCTATGTGTTTAGGGCTAGATTTCGAGTGGTGTGCTGTTTGTCACAACTGGTTGCGTACGTCGGAAAGGAACAAGCATATTACAAGTTGAAAGTAAAAGTGAGTGCAATCGCAATTTACACTCGTTGGGTTAGTGCATCTTCAGAGCTCTGGTTAACTGTTACGCAAGACAAAATATATATATATATATATATATATATATATATATATATATATATACTGTGTATATGTATGTGTATATGTATATATATATATATATATATAAATGAATCTATAACTATATATAATTTAAAAAAAAATATATATATATAAAGAGAGAGAGAGAGAGAGAGAGAGAGAGAGAGAGAGGGGTATAGCTGTATATTGTATATTTTATTGTACCTAAAAACCATCAAATATATATGGAAATATGTATTTATGATTAAATAGAACATTCTGCTATGTGAAGATCATTGGAATGTGAAATATTCATATTTTCATGTCGGGTTTGCGAGCGAGTAAGGTGTTTATTGATTTCTATGGGATAATACATTAAGGTGGTCGCAACCTCCTGGTTAGAACTTGTGTGAAAACTTGTAGTACGCATGCTACCCAACGTGCAAAAAGTTAACTTCTAGCGCAGTTAACGCATGAGCGATAAATTGCGATCCACTTGTAATCTAGCCCTAATACATTAGAGCATGTCATCGTTCCATTAGACTGTCCCTTTAAGTAGTTATATTCTTACCTTATACAGTATATTCACAACAAAGCCATTAATGGTGCTTCCCTTTATTGACAGTAATGACCTGTAAATGCTATTATACGTTTACAGTTAGGAAGCTTTAGAATTGACTTACCTTTCTCCGTTATCAAAATCAATGTATATGTTTAATAACTGTCCACCTATCAGGTATCCAACTGCAGGCCCCACAACCGACATCCCATAAGCAATCCCTGAGAAATGAGTTATACATAAAGATATATAAGATGTAACATAACATATATAATAGCATGGAAGTTTAGCAGTTATAAAATTATCAGCAGAATGAGTCCCCTGCATTTCTTACTCTTTCTGTCTCCCTGTTTCTGTTAGGCTTTCTATAGGACAGGGTTAGGAACCACAGACAGTCTAGCCAGCTTTAAATAGCACATACCTAAGCAAAAAAAAATGTTTCTAGTAAATATTTTCAGTAATTTAGTGACCTTTATGTGAATAGAGCATATGTACATATGCCCTGCTCATGCCACCTGCTCAAAGAGTGCCTGTAAAAATATATTCATCATTGATGATGCAAACCAATATATTCTCTGACTGGTGTACATTTTGAATTAGTATGCGTGAGCACTTAGTATGTACGCATGATCTATGCACAGTAAAACCTATTGCTGAAGCAGTGATCATTTTACTTGGGGCATTTTTGCTAATATGTGTTTTTTGCACATTACCTTTTCAAACCTGAAATGCCTGCATGCATTCTGTACTCCTAACACTGGCTCTAAAATGACGAGGGCGCGAGCTTAAAGGGGCAGGGGTTGTACATCCTCAGCATACTATTGCATTAAAAAAGAAAAAAAAGACTAAAACAGCCTTTTTTAATGCTGCTTGCCAGCCTCTACATAGCGCTATTATTAAAGGGACAGACTACACTAAAATTGGTATTGTTTAAAAAGATAGATAACGCCTTTACTACCCATTCCCCAGCTTTGCACAACCAACATTGTTATATTAATATACTTTATAACATTTAAACCTCTAAATGTCTGCCTGTTTCTAAGCCACTACAGACAGCCTCTTATCACATGCTTTTTTATTTGCTTTTCACAACAGGAGACTGCTAGTTCATGTGGGCCATATAGATAACATTGTGTTCATGCCCGAGGAGTTGGATTTAGCACAACACAGTACTAAATGCAAGTCAATAGATAATGAATAAAAAGTCATGTGATCAGGGGGCTGTCAGAAGATGCTTAGATACAAGGTAATCACAGAGGTAAAAAGTAAATTAATATAACTGTGTTGGTTATGCAAAACTGGTTAATGGGTAATAAAGGGATTATCTATCTTTTAAAACAATACAAATTCTATTGTAGACTGTCCCTTTAATGTTTCTTTAAAAGGACATGTAACACAATTTTTTTTTCATGATTTAGATAAAACATACCATTTTAAACAACTTTCCAATTTACTTTTATTATAACTTTCTTCATTCAATTGATATTCTTTTTGAAGGAGCAGCAATGCACTACTGGGAGCTAGCTGAACACATTCAGTGAACCAATGACAAGAGTTATTTATGTGCTGCCACCAATTAGCTAGCTCCCAGTAGTGCATTGCAGCACCTAAGCTTTTCAACAAGGTATATAATGAGAATGAAGCACATTTGATAATAGAAGCAAACCGGAAAACTGTTTAAAATTGTACGGTCTGTCTGAATTAAAAAACAAGAAAATAATTGTGTTTCATGTCCCTTTAAGTACCAGGTAGGACAGTTGTGTGGTGAAAGAGCAAACTCTTGCAGGAGTAGGTGTGAGGGGATGCTGGGGGAAAAAAAGATCATTAGGTGCAGCCTCATCTAACGCCTACAGAACTGAGGGAGCATAACAGAGATTATTAGTTTCAGATTCAGAAAAAGTGTCTGTAGTGCTTAGGAGCGAGACCTGAACAGCATGATACATCTGGTGTGTGAAAGAGTGTGTGTAATCTATGCAGTTGCGGCAAATGTCTACACTGCTGGGGAGATAGTGCTTGGGGTGTAGCCACACCATGTTCTTGAAGTGCAGGTGGGAGGGAGGTAAAATAGCCACAGGAGCAGGCACATCGAATCTCTGGTAATCAGGTCATTTTGTATGGTGCACATATATCTATTGTACAAGTCATATAAGGTGTGAATGATTACAACCACACCACAATCTCACAGAAAGTGTTTAAGAAATAGCTGGAATAAAATTGGCAACCATATGATGTCTTACTGGGAACAGAGTGAGTGTTAAAATAAGGTACTGGTTTTGTGCTTGAGGAAGAAATAAAACTATCTGGTGAGCATCATCTCTGCCAGATAACTGTCTCTTGAAATCACTGAGTGCAGCTGTTATTCTCAGAGGGTAAAAAATGTAGAGGTGCAGGAGCCAAACTTTAGGTTTTACTGTACTGTACTGTCCTACAACTTAAATACATATATACCTTACAATGGACTAGATTACGAGTGGAGCACTATTTATCTCTGCCATTTGCACGTTAACTCCACTAGAGAGCTAATCTGACACGGCAAAAAGCAGAACTTAGAATATTGCAACCGTGTTAACGTACTCCCCCATAGACTTCACTTGAAACGCAAAAAGTGGCAAAAAAACACCCAACAAGTCGCGCTAACAAGATCGCGTTTAACCAAGTGTTCTAACCCGACAGGAAAATATGAATATTTCACACTCCAATGTTCTTCACATAGAAGAATATGTTCTATTTATTTATAAATAAATATTTTTATATTTATCTGATGGTTTAGAACTTTTTTATGCATTTGTTTAATAGTTTTTATTAGATAGTTTTATTATGAGTGTAACTGTACTTTTAAATATATTTTTGATGATTTTTGTGCAACTTTTTTGTCTAGCATAACAGTTAACCTGAGCTCTGAAGTTGCACTATCCCAACGCATGTTTAAATTCAATTGCGCTCAAGCGAACGAGATTACTTTCAACCTGTAATACGTCCGCTTCTTCTGACTTGCACAAACGCCTGCGACAAAGCCCTTTTGGTTTGCACACAACAGTTAGTGAGCCACTCATAATCTACCCCAATATAGGGTGCGTGTAATCAATATAAGTGAACAAAATGAAACATTTGTAAAGATTTAAATAAGTAAATACCTATATATAAGGATGACTTATGTGTAGGAAGGCTATCATCAAAAAAGGCAGTTCCCAGAGTATATAAGGGAGTTCCACCTACTCCCATTAGCAGCTGAGCCAGAATAAACACATAAAGGTAGTTTGAGAGAGAAGAGCCTTGTTTGTTCACACATTCCGGTCCAGTGCTATTAGATCCTGATATTTCACAGAAATCTAGAAAAGAATGCATTTGTCAATTTACAGTATATACAAAATGTAAACATAAATCCAAAAACAGGGCAAAAATACTTACAACTATAATAAATTGTCAGCTGATAGCTGCCAAATATTTAGGAATCAGGTGCAGGACTGTAAGACATTTTCCTATTGTTTAAGCTCAATAGCTTTTATTCTCTTTTTTATGGTGCTAAAAGATGTAAAGTATACAAACAGAATGCAAGCTAGGCCATATGGTATTGCAGAAGCATTAATACTGTGCCAGAGCATATGGTATAGCAGAAGCATTAATACTAGGTCAGAGCATATGGTATTACAGAAGCATTAATAATAGACCAGAGCAGATGGTATTGCAGTAGCATTAATACTAGGCCAGAGCATATGGTATTGCAGTAGCATTAATACTAGGCCAGAGCATATGGTATTGCAGTAGCATTAATACTAGGCCAGAGCATATGGTATTGCAGTAGCATTAATACTAGGCCAGAGCATATGGTATTGCAGAAGCATTAATACTGTGCCAGAGCATATGGTATTGCCGAAGCATTAATACTGTGCCAGAGCATATGGTATTGCAGAAGCATTAATAATAGACCAGAGCAGATGGTATTGCAGAAGCATTAATAATAGGCCAGAGCAGATGGTATTAAAGAAGCATTAATATTAGGCCAAAGCATATGGTATTGCAGAAGCATTAATACTAGGCCAGAGAATATGGTATTGAAGAAGCATTAATACTAGGTCAGAGCAAATTGTATTAAAGAAGCAGTAATACTAGGCCAGAGCAGATGGTATTGTAGAAGCATTAATACTAGGCCAGGGCAGATGGTATTGCAGAAGCATTAATACTAGGCCAGAGCACATGGTATTGCAGAAGCATTAACACTAGGCCAGGGCATATCGTATTGCAGAAGCATTAATACTATGCCAGAGCGTATGGTACTGCAGAAGCATTAATACTAGGCCAGAGCATAAGGTATTGCAAAGCATTAATATTAGGCCAGAGCATATAGTATTGCAGAAGAATTAATACTAGGCCAGGGCATATGGTATGGCAGAAGCATTAATACTAGGCCAGAGCAGATGGTATTGCAGAAGCATTAATACAAGGCCACCAGGGCATATGGCATTGCAGAAGCATTAATGCTATGCCAGAGCAGATGTCATTGCAGAAGCATTAATACGAGGCCAGAACAGATGGTATTGCAGAAGCATTAATACTAGGCCAGAGCAGATGGTATTGCAGAGACATTAATACTGGGCCAGAGCAGATGGTATTGCAGAAGCATTAATACTAGGCCAGAGCAGATGGTATTGCAGAAACATTAATACTATGCCAGAGCATATGGTATTACAGAAGAATTAATACTATGCCAGAGCATATGGTATTGCAGAAGCATTAATACTATGTCAGAGCGTATGGTATTGTGGAAACATTAATACTAGGCCAGAGCATATGGTATTGCAGAAGCATTAATACTAGGCAAAGGCATATGGTATTGCAGAAAAATTAATACTAGGCCAGAGCATATGGTATTGCAGAATAATTAATACTAGGCAAGGGCATATGGTATTGCAGAAGCATTAATAGTATGCCAGAGCAGATGTTATTGCAGAAGCATTAATACTAGGCCAGAGCAGATGGTATTGCAGAAGCATTAATATGAGGCCAGAGAATATGGTATTGCAGAAGCACTAATACTAGGCCAGGGCATATGGTAATTCAGAAGCATTAATACTAGGCCAGAGCAGATCATGGTATTGCAGAAGCATTAATACTAGGCCAGAGCAGATGGTATTGCAGAAACATTAATACAAGGCCAGAGCAGATGGTATTGCAGAAGCATTAATACTAGGCCAGAGCATATGGTATTGCAGAAATATTAATACTAGGCCAGGGCAGATGGTATTGCAAAAGCATATATACTAGGCCATATCATATGGTATTGCTGAAGCATTAATACTAGGCCAGAGCAGATGGTATTACGGAAGCATTAATACTAGGCCAGAGCAGATGGTATTGCTGAAGCATTAATACTAGGCCAGAGCAGAGCAGAGCAGATGGTATTGCAGAAGCATTAATACTAGGCCAGAACAGATGGTATTGCAGACACATTAATACTAGTCTAAGGCAGATGGTATTGCAAAAGCATTAATACGAGGCCAGAGAATATGGTATTGCAGAAACATCAATACTAGGCAAGGGCACATAGTAATTCAGAAGCATTAATACTAGGCCAGAACAGATCATGGTATTGGAGAATCATTAATACTAGGCCAGAGCAGATCATGATATTAGAGAAGCATTAATTCTAGTCCAGGGTAGATGGTATTGCAGAAGCATTAATACTATGCCAGAGCAGATAGTATTGCAGAAGCATTAATACTAGGCCAGAGCAGAAAGTATTGCAGAAGCATTAATACTAGGCCAGAGCATATGGTATTGTAGAAACATTAATACTAGGCATGGACAGATGGTATTACAAAAGCATTAATACTAGGCCAGAGCATATGGTATTGAGGAAGCATTAATACAAGGCCAGATCAGATGGTATTGTAGAAGCATTAATACTAGGGCTGAGCAGATGGTATTGCAGAAGTTTTAATACTAGGCCAGAGCAGATGGTATTGCAAAAGCATTAATACTAGGCCAAAGCAGATGGTATTGCAGAAGCATTAATACTAGGCCAAAGCAGATAGTATTGCATAAGCATTAATACTAGTCCAGGGCAGATGGTATTACAGAAGCATTAATTCTATGTCAGAGCAAATAGTATTGCAGAAGCATTAATACTAGGCCAGAGCAGAAAGTATTGCAGAAGCATTAATACTAGGCCAGAGCATATGGTATTGCAGAAATATTAATACTAGGCCAGGGCAGATGGTATTGCAAAAGCATTAATACTAGGCCAGATCATATGGTATTGCTGAATCATTAATACTAGGCCAGAGCAGATGGTATTGCAGAAGCATTAATTCTAGGCCAGAGCAGATGGTATTGCAGAAGCATTAATATTAGGCCAGCGCAGAAATTATCGCAGATTCATTAATACCAGACCAGAGCATATGGTATTGCAGAAACATTAATACAAGGCCAGGGCAGATGGTATTGCAGAAGCATTAATACTAGACCAGAGCATATGGTATTGCTGAAGCATTAATATCTGGCCAAAGCAGAGGGTATTGCAGAAGCATCAGTACTAGGCCAGAGCAGATGGTAATGCAGAAGCATTGATACTAGGCCAGAGCAGATAGTAATGCAGAAGCATTAATACGAGGCCAGAGGATATGACATTGCAGAAACATTAATACTAGGCATGGGCAGATGGTATTGCAGAAGCATTAATACTAGGCCAGAGCATATGGTATTGAGGAAGCATTAATACAAGGCCAGATCAGATGGTATTGTAGAAGCATTAATACTAGGGCTGAGCAGATGGTATTTCAGAAGTATTAATACTAGGCCAGAGCAGGTGGTATTTCAGAAGCATTAGTACTAGGACAGAGCAGATGGTATTGCATAAGTAATAATACAAGGCCAGAGCAGATGGTATTGCAGAAGCATTAAAACTAGGCCAGAGCATATGGTATTGCAGAAACATTAATACTAGGCCACAGCATATGGTATTGCTGAAGCATTAATACTAGGCCATAGCAGATGGTATTGCAGAAGCATTAACACTAGGCCAGAGCAGATGGTATTGCAGAAGCATTAATACTAGGCCAGAGCAGATAGTATTGCAGAAGCATTAATACTAGTCCAGGGCAGATGGTATTACAGAAGCATTAATTCTATGTCAGAACAAATAGTATTGCAGAAGCATTAAAACTAGGCCAGAGCATATGGTATTGCAGAAATATTAATACTAGGCCAGGGCAGATAGTATTGCAAAAGCATTAATACTAGGCCAGATCATATGGTATTGCTGAAGCATTAATACTAGGCCAGAGCAGATGGTATTGCAGAAGCAGTAATACTAAGCCAGAGCAGGTGGTATTGCAGAAGCATTAATATTAGGCAAGAGCAGAAGGTATTGCAGAAGCATTAATACTAGGCCAGAGCAGAAGGTATTGCAGAAGTATTAATACTTGGCCAGAACAGATAATATTGCAGAAGCATTAATACTAGTCTAGGGCAGATGGTATTGAAGAAGCATTAATACTATGCCAGAGAAGTTAGTATTGCAAAAGCATTAATACTTGGCCAGCGCAGAAATTATCGCAGATGCATTAATACCAGACCAGAGCATATGGTATTGTAGAAACATAAATACTAGCCCAGGGCAGATGGTATTGCAGAAGCATTAATACTAGGCCAGAGCATATGGTATTGCTGAAGCATTAATACTAGGCCAGAGCAGATGGTATTGCAGAAGCATTGGAACTAGACCAGAGCAGATGGTATTGAAGAAGCATTAATACTAGGCCAGAGCAGATTCTATAGCAGAAGCATTAATACTAGGCCAGAGCAGACAGTATTGCAGAAGCATTACAACTAGGCCAGAGCATATGGTATTGCAGAAACATTAATACTAGGCCAGACCATATGGTATTGCTGAAGCATTAATACTAGGCCATAGCAGATGGTATTGCAGAAGCATTAACACTAGGCCAGAGCAGATGGTATTGCAGAAGCATTAATACTAGGCCAGAGCAGATAGTATTGCAGAAGCATTAATACTAGTCCAGGGCAGATGGTATTACAGAAGCATTAATTCTATGTCAGAACAAATAGTATTGCAGAAGCATTAAAACTAGGCCAGAGCATATGGTATTGCAGAAATATTAATACTAGGCCAGGGCAGATGGTATTGCAAAAGCATTAATACTAGGCCAGATCATATGGTATTGCTGAAGCATTAATACTAGGCCAGAGCAGATGGTATTGCAGAAGCATTAATACTAAGCCAGAGCAGATGGTATTGCAGAAGTATTAATATTAGACAAGAGCAGATGGTATTGCAGAAGCATTAATACTAGGCCAGAGCAGAAGGTATTGCAGAAGTATTAATACTAGGCCAGAACAGATAATATTGCAGAAGCATTAATACTAGTCTAGGGCAGATGGTATTGAAGAAGCATTAATACTATGCTAGAGAAGTTAGTATTGCAAAAGCATTAATACTTGGCCAGCGCAGAAATTATCGCAGATGCATTAATACCAGACCAGAGCATATGGTATTGTAGAAACATAAATACTAGCCCAGGGCAGATGGTTTTGCAGAAGCATTAATACTAGGCCAGAGCATATGGTATTGCTGAAGCATTAATACTAGGCCAGAGCAGATGGTATTGCAGAAGCATTGAAACTAGACCAGAGCAGATGGTATTGCAAAAGCATTAATACTAGGCCAAAGCAGATGGTATTGCAGAAGCATTAATACTAGGCCAGAGCAGATGGTATTGCAGAAGCATTAATACTAGGCCAGAGCAGATGGTAATTCAAACGCATTAATACTAGGCCAGAGCAGATAGTAATGCAGAAGCATTAATACTAGGCCAGAGCAGATGGTATTGCAGAAGCATTAATACTAGGTCAAAGCAGATGGTATTGCAGAAGCATTAATACTAGGCCAGAGCAGATGGTATTGCAGAAGCATTAATACTAGACCAGAGCAGATGGTATTGCAGAAGCATTAATACTAGGCCAGAGCAGATGGTAATGCAGAATAATTAATACTAGGCCAGAGCAGATGGTATTGCAGAAGCATTAATACTAGGCCAGAGCAGATGGTATTGCAGAAGCATTAATATTATTCCAGAGCAGATGGTATTGCAGAAGCATTAATACTAGGCCAGAGCAGATGGTATTGCAGAAGCATTAATACTAGTCCAGAGCAGATGGTATTGCAGAAACATTAATACTAGCCCAGAGCAGATGGTATTGCAGGCGCATTAATACTAGTCCAGGGCAGATGGTATTGCTGAAGCATTAATACTAGGCCAGAACAGATTGTATTGAAGAAGCATTAATACTAGGCCAGAGCAGATTCTATAGCAGAAGCATTAATACTAGGCCAGAGCAGACAGTATTGCAGAGTCATTAATACTATGCCAGAGCAGATGGTATTGCTGAAGCATTAATACTAGGCCATAGCAGATGGCATTGCAGAAGCATTAACACTAGGCCAGAACAAATGGTATTGCAGAAGCATTAATACTAGGCCAGAGCAGATGGTATTGCAGACGCATTAACATTAGGCCAGAGCAGATGGTATTGCAGAAGCATTAATACTAGGCCAGAGCAAATGGTATTGCAGAAGCATTAATACTAGCCCAGAACAGATGGTATTGCAGACGCATTAATACTAGTCTAGGGCAGATGGTATTGCTGAAGCATTAATACTAGGCCAGAGCAGATAGTATTGAAGAAGCATTAATACTAGTCCAGGGCAGATGATATTGCAGAAGCATTAATACTATGCCAGAGCAGATAGTATTGCAGAAGCATTAATACTAGGACAGAGCAGACTGTATTGCAGAAGCAATAATACCAGGCCAGAGCATATGGTATTGCAGAAACCTTAAAAATAGGCCAGGGCAGATGGAATTGCAGAAGCATTAATACTAGGCCAGAGCATATGGTATTGCTGAAGCATTAATACTAGGCCAGAGCAGATGGTATTGTAGAAGCATTAATACTAGGCCAGATCAGATGGTATTGCAGAAGCATTAATACTAAGCCAGAGCAGATGGTATTGCAGAATCATTAATATTTGGCCAGAGCAGATGGTATTGCAGAAGCATTACTACTAGGCTAGAGCAGATGGTATTGCAGAAGCATTAATATTAGGCCAGAGCAGATGGTATAGCAGAAGCATTAATACTAGGCCAGAGCAGATGGTATTGCAGAAGCATTAATACTAGGTCACGGCATATGGTATTGCTGAATCATTAATACTAGGCCAGAGCAGATGGTATTGTAGAAGCATTAATACTAGGCCAGAGCAGATGGTATTGCAGAAGCATTAATACTAGGCCAGAGCAGACGGTATTGCAGAAGCATTAATATTAGGCCAGAGCAGATGGTATTGCAGAAGCATTAATACTAGGCCAGAGCAGATGGTATTGCAGAAGCATTAATTCTAGACCAGAGCAGATGGTATTACAGAAGCATTAATACTAGACCAGGGCATATGGTATTGCAGAAGCATTAATATTAGGCCCGAGCAGATGGTATTGCAGAAGCATTAATACTAGCCCAGAACAGATGGTATTGAAGAAGCATTAATACTAGGCCACGGCATATGGTATTGCAGAAGCATTAATACTAGGTCAGAGCAGATGGCATTGCAGAAACATTAATACTAGGCCAGAGCAGATCATATTACAGAAGCATTAATACTAGGCCAGAGCAGATAGTATTGAAGAAGCATTAATACTATTCCAGGGCAGATGGTATTGCAGAAGCATTAATACTATGCCAGAGCAGATAGTATTGCAACAGCATTAATACTAGGCCAGAGTATAAAGTATTGCAGAAGCATTTATACTAGGCCAGAGCATATGGTATTGCAGAAACATTAATATTAGGCCAGGGCAGATGGTATTGCAGAAGCATTAATACTAGGCCTGAACACATGGTATTGCTGAAGCATTAATACTAGGCCAGAGCAGATGGTATTGTAGAAGTATTAATTCCAGACTAGAGCAGGTGGTATTGCAGAAGCATTAATATTAGGACAGAGCAGATGGCATTGCAGAAGCATTAATTCTAGGCCTGAGCATATGGTATTGCTGAAGCATTAATACTAGGCCAGAGCAGTTGGTATTGCAGAAGCATTAATATTAGGCCAGAGCAGATGGCATTGCAGAAGCATTAATACTAGTCCAGAGCAGATGTTATTGCAGAAGCATTAATACTAGGCCAGAGCAGACAGTATTGCAGAAGCATTAATATTAGGCCAGAGCAGATGGTATTGCAGAAGCATTAATACTAGGCCAGAGCAGATGGTATTGCAGAAGCATTAATACTAGGCCAGAGCAGACGGTATTGCAGAAGCATTAATATTAGGCCAGAGCAGATGGTATTGCAGAAGCATTAATACTAGGCCAGAGCAGATGGTATTGCAGAAGCATTAATTCTAGACCAGAGCAGATGGTATTACAGAAGCATTAATACTAGAACAGGGCATATGGTATTGCAGAAGCATTAATACTAGGCCAGAGCAGATGGTATTGCAGAAGCATAACTACTAGGCTAGAGCAGACGGTATTGCAGAAGCATTAATATTAGGCCCGAGTAGATGGTATTGCAGAAGCATTAATACTAGGCCAGAGCAGATGGTATTGAAGAAGCATTAATACTAGGCCACGGCATATGGTATTGCAGAAGTATTAATACTAGGTCAGAGCAGATGGGATTGCAGAAACATTAATACTAGGCCAGAGCAGATTGTATTGCAGGAGCATTAATACTAGGCCAGAGCAGATCATATTACAGAAGCATTAATACTAGGCCAGAGCAGATAGTATTGAAGAAGCATTAATACTATTCCAGGGCAGATGGTATTGCAGAAGGATTAATACTATGCCAGAGCAGATAGTATTGCAAAAGCATTAATACTAGGCCAGAGTATAAAGTATTGCAGAAGCATTTATACTAGGCCAGAGCATATGGTATTGCAGAAACATTAATACTAGGCCAGGACAGATGGTATTGCAGAAGCATTAATACTAGGCCTGAACACATGGTATTGCTGAAGTATTAATACTAGGCCAGAGCAGATGGTATTGTAGAAGCATTAATACCAGGTCAGAGCAGGTGGTATTGCAGAAGCATTAATATTAGGACAGAGCAGATGGCATTGCAGAAGCATTAATTCTAGGCCTGAGCATATGGTATTGCTGAAGCATTAATACTAGGCCAGAGCAGTTGGTATTGCAGAAGCATTAATATTAGGCCAGAGCAGATGGCATTGCAGAAGCATTAATACTAGTCCAGAGCAGATGGTATTGCAGAAGCATTAATACTAGGCCAGAGCAGACAGTATTGCAGAAGCATTAATATTAGGCCAGAGCAGATGGTATTGCAGAATCATTAATAGTAAGCTAGAGCAGATGGTATTACAGAAGCATTAATATTAGGCCAGAGCAGATGGTATTGCAGAAGCATTAATACTAGGCCAGAGCAGATGGTATTGCAGAAGCATTAATACTAGGCCATGGCATATGGTATTGCAGAAGCATTAATACTAGGTCAGAACAGATGGTATTGCAGAAACATTAATACTAGGCCAGAGCAGATTGTATTGCAGAAGCATTAATACTACGCCAGAGCAGATCATATTACAGAAGCATTAATACTAGGCCAGAGCAGATAGTATTGAAGAAGCATTAATTCTATTCCAGGGCAGATGGTATTGCAGAAGCATTAATACTATGCCAGAGCAGATAGTATTGCAAAAGCATTAATACTAGGCTAGAGCATAAAGTATTGCAGAAGCATTAATAGTAGGCCAGAGCATATGGTATTGCAGAAACATTAATACTAGGCCAGGGCAGATGGTATTACAGAAGCATTAATACTAGGCCTGAGCATAAGGTATTGCTGAAGCATTAATACTAGGCCAGAGCAGATGGTATTGTAGAAGCATTAATACTAGGCCAGAGCAGATGGTATTGCAAAAGCATTAATATTTGGACAGAGCAGATGGCATTGCAGAAGCATTAATACTAGTCCTGAGCATATGGTATTGCTGAAGCATTAATACTAGGCCAGAGCAGATGGGATTGCAGAAGCATTAATACTAGGCCAGAGCAGTTGGTATTGCAGAAGCATTAATATTAGGCCAGAGCAAATGGCATTGCAGAAGCATTAATACTAGTCCAGAGCAGATGGTATTGCAGAAGCATTAATACTAGGCCAGAGCAGACGGTATTGCAGAAGCATTAATATTAGGCCAGAGCAGATGGTATTACAGAATCATTAACACTAGGCTAGAGCAGATGGTATTGCAGAAGCATTAATACTAGGCCAGAGCAGATGGTATTACAGAAGCATTAATACTAGGCCAGGGTATATGGTATTGCTGAAGCATTAATACTAGGCCAGAGCAGATGGTATTGCAGGAGCATTAATACTAGTCCAGAGCAGATTGTATTGCAGAATAATTAATACTAGGCCAGAGCAGATGGTATTGCAGAAGAATTAATAATAGGCCAGAGCAGATGGTATTGCAGAAACATTAATACTAGGTCAGAGCAGATGGTATTGCAGAAGCATTAATACTAGGCCAGAGCAGATGGTATTGCAGAAGCATTAATACTATGCCAGGGCAGATGGTATTGCAGAAGCATTAATAATAGGCCAGAGCAGATGGTATTGCAGAAGCATTAATACTGGGCCAGAGCATATGGTATTGCAGAAGCATTAATACTAGTCCAGAGCAGATGGTATTGCAGAAGTATTAATACTAGGCCAAAGCAGATGGTATTGCAGAAGCATTAATATTAGGCCAGAGCAGATGGTATTGCAGAATCATTAATAGTAAGCTAGAGCAGATGGTATTACAGAAGCATTAATATTAGGCCAGAGCAGATGGTATTGCAGAAGCATTAATACTAGGCCAGAGCAGATGGTATTGCAGAAGCATTAATACTAGGCCATGGCATATGGTATTGCAGAAGCATTAATACTAGGTCAGAACAGATGGTATTGCAGAAACATTAATACTAGGCCAGAGCAGATTGTATTGCAGAAGCATTAATACTACGCCAGAGCAGAACATATTACAGAAGCATTAATACTAGGCCAGAGCAGATAGTATTGAAGAAGCATTAATACTATTCCAGGGCAGATGGTATTGCAGAAGCATTAATACTATGCCAGAGCCGATAGTATTGCAAAAGCATTAATACTAGGCTAGAGCATAAAGTATTGCAGAAGCATTAATACTAGGCCAGAGCATATGGTATTGCAGGAACATTAATACTAGGCCAGGGCAGATGGTATTGCAGAAGCATTAATACTAGGCCTGAGCATAAGGTATTGCTGAAGCATTAATACTAGGCCAGAGCAGATGGTATTGTAGAAGCATTAATACTAGGCCAGAGCAGATAGTATTGCAAAAGCATTAATATTTGGACAGAGCAGATGGCATTGCAGAAGCATTAATACTAGTCCTGAGCATATGGTATTGCTGAAGCATTAATACTAGGCCAGAGCAGATGGGATTGCAGAAGCATTAATACTAGGCCAGAGCAGTTGGTATTGCAGAAGCATTAATATTAGGCCAGAGCAAATGGCATTGCAGAAGCATTAATATTAGTTCAGAGCAAATGGTATTGCAGAAGCATTAATACTAGGCCAGAGCAGATGGTATTGCAGAAGCATTAATATTAGGCCAGAGCAGATGGTATTGCAGAATCATTAACACTAGGCTAGAGCAGATGGTTTTGCAGAAGCATTAATACTAGTCCAGAGCAGATGGTATTGCAGAAGCATTAATACTAGGCCAGAGCAGACGGTATTGCAGAAGCATTAATATTAGGCCAGAGCAGATGGTATTACAGAATCATTAACACTAGGCTAGAGCAGATGGTATTGCAGAAGCATTAATACTAGGCCAGAGCAGATGGTATTACAGAAGCATTAATACTAGGCCAGGGTATATGGTATTGCTGAAGCATTAATACTAGGCCAGAGCAGATGGTATTGCAGGAGCATTAATACTAGTCCAGAGCAGATTGTATTGCAGAATAATTAATACTAGGCCAGAGCAGATGGTATTGCAGAAGAATTAATAATAGGCCAGAGCAGATGGTATTGCAGAAACATTAATACTAGGTCAGAGCAGATGGTATTGCAGAAGCATTAATACTAGGCCAGAGCAGATGGTATTGCAGAAGCATTAATACTATGCCAGGGCAGATGGTATTGCAGAAGCATTAATAATAGGCCAGAGCAGATGGTATTGCAGAAGCATTAATACTGGGCCAGAGCATATGGTATTGCAGAAGCATTAATACTAGTCCAGAGCAGATGGTATTGCAGAAGTATTAATACTAGGCCAAAGCAGATGGTATTGCAGAAGCATTAATATTAGGCCAGAGCAGATGGTATTGCAGAATCATTAATAGTAAGCTAGAGCAGATGGTATTACAGAAGCATTAATATTAGGCCAGAGCAGATGGTATTGCAGAAGCATTAATACTAGGCCAGAGCAGATGGTATTGCAGAAGCATTAATACTAGGCCATGGCATATGGTATTGCAGAAGCATTAATACTAGGTCAGAACAGATGGTATTGCAGAAACATTAATACTAGGCCAGAGCAGATTGTATTGCAGAAGCATTAATACTACGCCAGAGCAGAACATATTACAGAAGCATTAATACTAGGCCAGAGCAGATAGTATTGAAGAAGCATTAATACTATTCCAGGGCAGATGGTATTGCAGAAGCATTAATACTATGCCAGAGCCGATAGTATTGCAAAAGCATTAATACTAGGCTAGAGCATAAAGTATTGCAGAAGCATTAATACTAGGCCAGAGCATATGGTATTGCAGGAACATTAATACTAGGCCAGGGCAGATGGTATTGCAGAAGCATTAATACTAGGCCTGAGCATAAGGTATTGCTGAAGCATTAATACTAGGCCAGAGCAGATGGTATTGTAGAAGCATTAATACTAGGCCAGAGCAGATAGTATTGCAAAAGCATTAATATTTGGACAGAGCAGATGGCATTGCAGAAGCATTAATACTAGTCCTGAGCATATGGTATTGCTGAAGCATTAATACTAGGCCAGAGCAGATGGGATTGCAGAAGCATTAATACTAGGCCAGAGCAGTTGGTATTGCAGAAGCATTAATATTAGGCCAGAGCAAATGGCATTGCAGAAGCATTAATATTAGTTCAGAGCAAATGGTATTGCAGAAGCATTAATACTAGGCCAGAGCAGATGGTATTGCAGAAGCATTAATATTAGGCCAGAGCAGATGGTATTGCAGAATCATTAACACTAGGCTAGAGCAGATGGTTTTGCAGAAGCATTAATACTAGGCCAGAGCAGATGGTATTGCAGAAGCATTAATACTAGGCCAGAGCAGATGGTATTACAGAAGCATTAATACTAGGCCAGGGCATATGGTATTGCTGAAGCATTAATACTAGGCCAGAGCAGATGGTATTGCAGGAGCATTAATACTAGGCCAGAGCAGACGGTATTGCAGAAGCATTAATATTAGGCCAGAGCAGATGGTATTGCAGAAGCATTAATACTAGGCCAGAGCAGATGGTATTGCAGACACATTAATACTATGCCAGAGCATATGGTATTGAAGAAGCATTATTACTAGGTCAGAGCAGATGGTATTGCAGAAACATTAATACTAGGCCAGAGCAGATTGTATTGCAGAATAATTAATACTAGGCCAGAGCAGATGGTATTGCAGAAGAATTAATACTAGGCCAGAGCAGATGGTATTGCAGAAACATTAATACTAGGTCAGAGCAGATGGTATTGCAGAAGCATTAATACTAGGCCAGAGCAGATGGTATTGCAGAAGCATTAATACTATGCCAGGGCAGATGGTATTGCAGAAGCATTAATAATAGGCCAGAGCAGATGGTATTGCAGAAGCATTAATACTGGGCCAGATCATATGGTATTGCCGAAGCATTAATACTAGTCCAGAGCAGATGGTATTGCAGAAGCATTAATACTAGGCCAAAGCAGATGGTATTGCAGAAGCATTAATACTAGGCCAGAGCAGATGGTTTTGCAGAAGCATTAATACTATGCCAGGGCAGATGGTATTGTAGAAACATTAGTAATAGGCCAGAGCAGATGGTATTGCAGAAGCATTAATACTGGGCCAGTCAATCACTTTTTTCTCAAACCCAATTGAAATTCTGGCCGTTAGGCAGCCGTCACTCCACGTCATCCGCCCCTTCTTTCAGCTGTGCATGCGCTATTTAATTTTTCTTCTTAATGAAATCCAAACGCGCTCCCGTTTTGCGCATGCGTATTTGTAACAGCTATGAATTCCCCTAGCATTAAATATGGAACGGGGATGATCGCATGCGCATTGAAAAGCGGCATTGGTGATTTGCGCATGCGCATTGTAATCCAAGATTGCGAGCGCGCATCTGAGAGCACTTGGAGAGCGGGTGGGACCGCTGAAGACGTAACACAAAGAAAAAGAAGGAAGTAGGGCTTGGGAGGAGTCGGATCAAAACAGTGGTGAATTATAAATCTAATTTTTTTTAAAACTATGGTAGAAAATGAAAAAATAACTAAGCGACTACATGAAGGGGATAATGATAAATGGTAGGTTGTCTTTAAGAAAGGCTAACTTTACCTTCACTTTAAGTTACAAAGTTACTAGCCCTTAATATTTAGAGTTGGGGATGCATGAGGTGCGCAAATGGAGTTGAAGTATGTAATTTGCTTATTGTGAGAAGTAACCTGTATATATATATATATACATATATATATATATATATATATATATATATATATATATACAACACACAGAGAAAACCCAGCACTCACTTAAAAGCTCTCAGCTAAGATTTAAAAGCAAAAATGGAAAGGTTAGTTACCGCATCTGGCCAAATGGGACAAGCTCAGGTACCACGTCAAGGTCCTTTCCAATACCTGAGACCCTAAAACAGCCACACAATGCAAGCTTTCAAATCCAAACAAACTGGGAACAAGGGAAGGGTGCACAGGAATATGTAATCACCCTAGACATATACAAAACACGGAAGGGAACTGCACTCTCATACCGGACCGGGTACACATCCCATGACCCTGCAACATGCTCAGCCCTGGGTGCCACTGGCACTCACAGGAAGCTGTGCTGTCCCCAGAGCCACAAGCAGTTAACCCCAGACAGAATATACTGTATACACATATTCAATATGAAATATAAGTTTATTATTGAAATAAATGTATAAAAAGGGTTTAAAAGGGATATGTTATGTGTCATGGTGTTTGACTGGGAAGGGCTCATAGGTGTATATGTGTTTATATTTTTATGTGTATATGTATATATGTGTGTATATATATCTATCTACCTATCTATTTGTCTGTCTGTCTATATATATATATATATATATATATATATATATATATATATATATATATACATACACACAAATGTTCATTATCATGCACTGCTGTATCTTACTTTACCCAAATGCTGATTCAAAGAGATAAAATATATAATACTTGCTGGAAAGCACTCACATGAGTTTAAATAAAAGCAAAGTTTATTTAATTCCATCATTAAAAATGTTTTGGCTACAAGATTAAACTTTGTCAAGACAGTGTAAAATTACACTGGTTTTCTTTCTATACCTATAACTATAATTCCAACTGGACTATATTTGTCTTTATAAAAAATGGAGAGTTGGAGTATGTCATTTGCTTTTTGTGAGAAGTAACCTGTATATATATATATATATATATATATATATATATATATATATATATATATATACGGTATACACATATTCAGTATGAAATATAAGTTTATTATTGAAATAAATTAATAAAAAGGGTTTAAAAGGGATATGTTATGTGTCAAGGTGTTTGACTGGGAAGGGCTCATAAGTGTATAAGTGTATATATTTCTATGTGTATATGTATATATGTGTGTATATATATATCTATCTACCTATCTATTTGTCTATCTATCTATATATATATAAACACACACAAATGTTCATTATAATGCACTGCTGCAATGCTGATTCAAAGAGATAAAAAATATAATACTTGCTGGAAAATATTCACAGGAGTTTCAATAAAAGCAAAGTTTATTGAATTCCATCATTAAAAATGTTTTGGCTACAAGATTAGACTTTGTCAAGACAGTGTAAAAGCCATGTCCACCTATTAGTGCTTTCCAGCAATTTTATATATATATATATATATATATATATATATATATATATATATATATATATATATATATACAGTATATAAATATATGTGTGTATGTATATACTATATATATATATATATATATATATATATATATATATACTAGTCCTAAAGCCCGTTCACACGGGCCATTTTTTGCAGGGTACAGCGGTCCCACCCCTTGCGCTCTCTCCCTCCCCCTCTCTTTTGCTCTCTCTCCCCCCTCTCTTTTGCGCTTTCTCTCCCCCTCTCTTTTGAGATCTCTCTCCCCCCTCTCTTTTGCGCTCTCTCTCCCCCCTCTTTTGCGCTCTCTCTCCCCCCCTCTTTTGCGCTCTCTCTCCCCCCTCTCTTTTGCTCTCTCTCTCTCCCCCCTCTCTTTTGCGCTTTCTTTCCCCC
Organism: Bombina bombina; assembly: GCF_027579735.1. NCBI lineage: Eukaryota > Metazoa > Chordata > Amphibia > Anura > Bombinatoridae > Bombina > Bombina bombina. The sequence goes on from NC_069500.1 coordinate 252,017,092, forward strand.
TCTCTTTTGAGCTCTCTCTCTCCCCCTCTCTTTTGAGCTCTCTCCCCCTCTCTTTTGCGTTCTCTCTCTCCCCTCTCTTTTGTGCTCTCTCTCCCCCCTCTTTTGTGCTCTCTCTATCCCCCCTCTTTTGTGCTCTCTCTATCCCCCATCTTTTGCGCTCTCTCTCTCCCCCCCTCTTTTGCGCTCTCTCTCCCCCCTCTTTTGTGCTCTCTCTCTCCCCCTCTCTTTTGGGCTCTCTCTCTCCCCCTCTCTTTTGCGCTCTCTCTCCCCCTCTCTTTTGTGCTCTCTCTCTCACCCCTCTCTTTTGCGCTCTCTCTCACCCCTCTCTTTTGCACTCTCTCTCCCCCCTCTCTTTTGCGCTCTCTCTCTCCCCTGTCTCTCTCCCTCCTCTCTCTCTCTCCCCTCTATCTCTCTCTCCCCTCTATCTCTCTCCCATCTATCTCTCTCCCCTCTCTCTCTCTCTCTCTCTCCCCTCTCTCTCTCCCCCCCCTCTCTCTCTCCCCCCCTCTCTCTCTCCCCCCTCTCTCTCTCCCCCTCTCTCTCTCCCCCCTCTCTCTCTCCCCCCTCTCTCTCTCTCCCCCCTCTCTCTCTCCCCCCTCTCTCTCTCCCCTCTCTCTCTCCCCTCTCTCTCTCCCCCCCCTCTCTCTCTCCCCCTCCCTCTCTCCCCCTCCCCCCTCTCTCTCCTCCCCTCTCTCTCTCCTCCCCCTCTCTCTCCTCCCCCTCTCTCTCCCCCCTCCCCCTCTCTCTCTCCCCCCCTCTCTTTCTCTTCCCCCCTCTCTTTTGATCTCTCTGTCCCCTTTCTTTTGCTCTCCCTCCCCCTCTCTTTTGCTGTCTCTCTTGTGCTCTCTTTATCTCCCCTCTTGATCTCTCTCTCCCCTTTCTTATCTTTTCCCTACCCCCTCTCTCCCCTCTTTTGAGCTGTTTTGAGCTCTCAGACTGCACAGCCTTTCACGGCCCGCCTAGCCCTGCCCCCTTCACGCTCGGCCACGCCCCCTTCACGGGTCTCACGCTCGGCCACGCCCCCTTCACGCTCGGCCATGCTCGGTCATGTCCACTTCTGCTCGCACTGCAGAGACTTAGGGACTGTAAGGCCAGGTGTGTTTGTCCTCGTGCTGTCTCTACTGCGCATGACAGCTTCGGACAAACACACTTGGCCTTTTATAGTATAGGATATATATATACAGTATATACTGTATATATATATATATATATATATATATATATATATAATTTTTTAATTTTATTTTCTTTTACACAGACACACACACACATATGTATATAATAGCACATATGTATATAATAGCAATAGCCAGCCTGTTTGCGGGCGCACGATAATTTGGTGCTCCACTTGTAATCTAGCCCTTAGTATGCAGTAACAAACTCCATAAGGTAACAATGGTGTTCAGGGCTGTTAATTAACAACTACAATTTTTCAGAGATGATTGTATGTTGGCAATTTCCATATGCCTTCTCATTGCAACATGTGTGTCTCACTTTGTCAATCATATTTAATATTACTGTTAAATATCCCTTTAAAAAATGTGTACAATCGCGTATGAAACAAGTGTCTGAAGCACTTTAAATCCAAACAGTGGTTATTTGTTTTATTTATTTGTGCGTTAATATTGTCATTATATCAGATGCTGAAGATATTTGCATTCCCTGTAGGTTATACTGCCTAGGGGATGAAACAAATTTTAATTAAAATACAAATTAATATTACATAATTATATTAAAGAAAACATTGAATTCTCAAACCATTTAAATGAGTCTATGGGGAAGTAGTACAATAAAGTGTGAATTTATCAGATCTTGCTATTATTTAAAGCTGGTATAATGATGGACAGGGTTTACTGTAGTCTCAGGGGGTCTGGTACAGTGGCAGACAGGGTAAAGTAGGCAGTAGGGAAAGTCAGTTTTGGTTAATGTACTGTAAAACTGGCATCAATATAATATAGTACCTTGAGTCAGAAACTCTGACATCTGGTCATAGTGACCAGGCAGAAAGAGACACTATTATTTAGGGACCCAAATACAGTTCAGTCAGCAGCTATAGAGAATCAGCTGTAGCTAGATGTTTCCATATTAGTTACAGGATAGTGGATTACATAGGATCTAGGCCCAAAAGTGCATTGAAAATGTTATTAAGTTCACCTGGTACAGGTCGATCTCTGGATGTAAAAATATGTTAATGAAAGCAAATATTAATAAGAAGCAATATATTCCCTTCCCAAGCAGGGATGCATCATGACTTTCGCAGACCCTATACACTTTCGCCTTATTGGGTTTCTTTCTCTTTAAAAAATATTAAAATGTATATGTAACGGCTGTGTTGCACCAATGATAACTATAATTCTGACTGGACTATATTTGTCTTCATAAAAAATGGAGTTGAAGTATGTAATTTGCTTATTGTGAGAAGTAACCTGTATATATATATATATATATATATATATATATATATATATATATATATATGTGATATCCCTTTAAGGTATATCCCTCCCACCATCCTTTTCACCCTATTTAACCTCGTTTTCGACAAACATACAGTGCCTGAGAATTGTTGTTTATGTTAAGAGGTAAATCATCCTGTGTTACCTTAGACTAATCCTGTTAACTTTCAGGTCCTTCTCTGTTCTAGAGTCTTACTAAAGAATTACCATCTATTTGTTGCTTTTTGCACTTTAAACTTTTATCGTGCATCTGTCATCTGATCCTGAGCTATCCGGAGCTTTCTCTCTCTCAGCGTACAGCGCACGTCTGCGCCCAGCCGAATCCGGAAGTGAGTCACACTCGCACACCTTCACCGCTGCAGCCACATCAAGCAGCTCCGTCGGACCGCTCCGCAGTAAGTCAGATGACGGTAAAGCCTAAGTCTGATTGCGGTAAGAGAGTTTCATCTTGTATCATAACTTATCTATTCAATCCTCTCATAGTAATTCTGAACCGGCATATTCTACCTAATTGTGATTCCGTTGCTAACTATTCTGTGATACAGTTGTGTGAGTGTGTGAAGACGGATGAATGTTTTGGATACAGTTTGAACTTATATTCTTCTACCAATACTTTTCTCTGAAGCCTAAATCCTGAGCTATTATATTAAGAATCATTGGAGTTCTAACATTAACTCACTGAGACACATTTAAAGGTACAGTCTAAGTATCTGAACTTTCACATTTTCCAACCATCTATAATAATCAGCTCACTGATTTTTCCCTCTATAACCAAGATTCATTTATAAGAGGGAATCTATCAAAAGAGCAACAAATACTTTTCACCTCAAACCAAGAAACTTGATTAAGGTGTAACAGTATTCTCAGGCCTAAAAAAATAGGGCTCTGCTGAAAATCTTCCATTAACATGGATGCAGCTGAGATCCAGAAGGCATTTAACAATGTACATCAAAAACTGGATTATTTAGCTCGTGGGTTAACGGAGGTTCAAGCAGAGACCACCACTTTAAAAGCATTAATGAAGGAATGCTTAACCCCAAAAGCAGCTGAGATACCAGAACCACAGGTTCAACCCCCTACGTTATTTTCTGGCAAGAGATCCACCTTCAGAGATTTCAAAAATGCCTGTAATTTAATGTATACACTGAAACCTCGCACCTATCATAGTGAAAGAATCAAAGTGTGTACAACTATATCGTATCTCACAGGTGAACCCCGCACTTGGGCAAATAGATTTTTTGAATCTAACAACCCAATTCTAGACTCCCTACAGGAATTTTTCTCAGCCATGTCTGAACTATATGAGGACACTCATACACAAATAATAGCAGAAACCAAACTTCGTTCTTTAAAACAGGGAAAACGCACTGTGGAGGAATATACCACTGACTTTCAGCTGTGGGCAACCGACTCCCAGTGGAACGAGGTAAGCCTCCGAAATCAGTTCCGGTTGGGATTATCAGAAATATTAAAGGATGAATTATCTAGACTGGACATGCCAGAAACGCTACCAGGTCTAATAAAGCTCAGTACCACATTGGATAGAAGAATCAGAGAATGAAAAGCTGAAAAAGGGAATTTTGAAAACCTCCCAAAACCTTACTATTCATCAAATCCCCATCATGAGAAAAATACCTCAAGTACCACTCCAATGGAAATAGGAGCCATAAAAGGACCTTTAACCCTTCAAGAAAAGACAAGAAGGAGACTCTCAAATCTGTGCATGTACTGCACGAATGAGGACCATTCAGTTTCAGTCTGTCCCCTACTGGAAAAACAAAAAAGGGGTAAGAAAATGAATTTAAGACATCTACATATTGACAATAAGACAAATCAATTAACTACTTCTCTCTCTTTACAGTGGGATCAAAACAACCTTCAGACTAACGCACTTATCGATTCAGGGGCTTCAGGGGTGTATATTAACACTGATTATGTATTAGCAAATAAAATACCCACGGTGTGCAAACAAAACCCTGTGTTTGTCAAATTAATAGATGGATCCTCTGTACAGAGAGGACCCATAACGCATCACACCATACCCTTATTGGTATCCACTTCTACAGCACATACTGAATATATATCATTTGATATCATCCCCATTGCCTTACACACTATAATTTTAGGTTACACTTGGTTGAAAACCCATAATCCCAAAATAGACTGGTCCCTAAATGATTTCAAGTTAAATTCAGACTATTGTCAAAAGACATGTTATCCACATACTTTCATAGGTAACATACAAACTATTCCAGAGGTTTATCAGGATTTGGAGGATGTCTTTGACTTGAAAGAGGCTGAAAATGTACCCCCTCATAGGTCATTTGACTGCCCTATAGAAATAATCCCAGGCTCTCAGATTCCTCACGGAAGAATCTATCCCATGTCTCAACAAGAACTTAAACAACTACGAACATATTTAGATGACAATTTACAAAAGGGGTTCATCACACATTCCACCTCACCTGCAGCTGCGGGTATATTCTTTGTGAAAAACAAAGATGGCTCATTAAGACCTATCATTGATTATAGAGCATTAAATAGCATTACAGTGAAAAATCTTTACCCTTTACCTTTAATTCCCGAATTGTTAGAAAGACTTACTGACGCCACAATATTCACGAAACTTGATCTCAAAGGCGCATATAATTTAATTCGCATAAAAAAGGGAGACGAGTGGAAAACTGCTTTCCGCACCAGATATGGGTTATATCAATACAATGTCCTGCCTTTTGGACTGTGCAATGCCCCGGCAACTTTCCAACATTTTATCAACAAAATTTTCCATGATTTGATAGACTCATGTGTCATCATATACTTGGACGACATTTTGATTTACTCCAAAACCCTGTCTGAACATGAGAAACATGTGAGATGGGTTCTCACAAGACTTAGACAACATAAATTATTCGCAAAACAGGAAAAATGCATATTTCATACCAACCACATAAAGTTCCTAGGGTACATCATTACACCAAACAAGATTCAAATGGATTTTATTGTTGATCTCCCTAAATCACAAAAATACAATACCATATTTGTTGTGGTTGATCATTTAACTAAACTCGCACATTTCATTCCATTACTATCTTTACCCACATCAAAGGCTACCGCACAAACCACCATAGATTCTATTGTGCGCCTTCATGGGTTACCCAGAGTCATAATTTCAGACCGTGGAATTCAATTTACTTCTGCTTTTTGGAGATCTTTATGTCAGTTATTAAAAATTGAGCCCAGATATTCAACCTCATTCCACCCCCAAACCAATGGATTGACAGAAAGGTTGAACCAAACCTTGGAACAATACCTAAGGTGCTATATTACACACCTACAAGATGATTGGATCACGTATTTACCATTGGCTGAATTCTCTTATAACAATTCTGTTTCATCTTCTACCAAGATGACGCCATTTTTTGCCACTTATGGTTATCATCCAACATCTATAACCTTATCACATACAACAGTTAATCCACCAAGTGCTACTGATTACACTTCTTCTTTACAACAGAGACTGAACATTTTAAAACCCATCTCATTGAAGCTAAAGAAAGGCAGAAATACTACTATGATCAAAAACACAGAGAGACAACAAATTACAAGATAGGAGATCTTGTCTTACTTTCTACTAAACATCTGAAATTGCCAAGTAAGAAACTAGGAAATCAGTTTATAGGTCCTTATCCCATAGAACAAATCATAAATGAAAACGCAGTTAAACTCACTCTACCTAGGGATTTCAAGATACATAATGTCTTTCATGTTTCATTACTGAAGCCCTATAAATTGGATCCTTTGAGGCAGGTCAGAGTCCCTCCACCTCCTATTCTACTCGACAATCACAAAGAGTTTGAAGTAGATAGGATTCTTGATTCTCAAATTTGTAGGCATCAACTAGAGTACTTGATTAAATGGAAAGGTTATGGTCCTGAAGACAATTCCTGGCAACCACATTCGGAGATCCATGCACCTGTGTTGCTCAGACGTTTTCATCTCAAGTATCCTTTCAAACCTCACCTGGGGTCTCTTGGGGTGGTCCCTTGAGGGGGGGGAGATGTGATATCCCTTTAAGGTATATCCCTCCCACCATCCTTTTCACCCTATTTAATCTCATTTTCGACAAACATACAGTGCCTGAGAATTGTTGTTTATGTTAAGAGGTAAATCATCCTGTGTTACCTTAGACTAATCCTGTTAACTTTCAGGTCCTTCTCTGTTCTAGAGTCTTACTAAAGAATTACCATCTATTTGTTGCTTTTTGCACTTTAAACTTTTATCGTGCATCTGTCATCTGATCCTGAGCTATCCGGAGCTTTCTCTCTCTCAGCGTACAGCGCACGTCTGCGCCCAGCCGAATCCGGAAGTGAGTCACACTCGCACACCTTCACCGCTGCAGCCACATCAAGCAGCTCCGTCAGACCGCTCCGCAGTAAGTCAGATAACGGTAAAGCCTAAGTCTGATTGCGGTAAGAGAGTTTCATCTTGTATCATAACTTATCTATTCAATCCTCTCATAGTAATTCTGAACCGGCATATCCTACCTAATTGTGATTCCGTTGCTAACTATTCTGTGATACAGTTGTGTGAGTGTGTGAAGACAGATGAATGTTTTGGATACAGTTTGAACTTATATTCTTCTACCGATACTTTTCTCTGAAGCCTAAATCCTGAGCTATTATATTAAGAATCATTGGAGTTCTAACATTAACTCACTGAGACACATTTAAAGGTACAGTCTAAGTATCTGAACTTTCACATTTTCCAACCATCTATAATAATCAGCTCACTGATTTTTCCCTCTATAACCAAGATTCATTTATAAGAGGGAATCTATCAAAAGAGCAACAAATACTTTTCACCTCAAACCAATAAACTTGATTAAGGTGTAACAAAATATATATATATATATATATATATATATATACTGTATACAAATATTCAATATGAAATACAGGGAGTGCAGAATTATTAGGCAAGTTGTATTTTTGAGGATTAATTTTATTATTGAACAACAACCATGTTCTCAATGAACCCAAAAAAACTCATTAATATCAAAGCTGAATAGTTTTGGAAGTAGTTTTTAGTTTGTTTTTAGTTATAGCTATTTTAGGGGGATATCTGTGTGTGCAGGTGACTATTACTGTGCATAATTATTAGGCAACTTAACAAAAAACAAATATATACCAATTTCAATTATTTATTTTTACCAGTGAAACCAATATAACATCTCAACATTCACAAATATACATTTCTGACATTCAAAAACAAAACAAAAACAAATCAGTGACCAATATAGCCACCTTTCTTTGCAAGGACACTCAAAAGCCTGCCATCCATGGATTATGTCAGTGTTTTGATCTGTTCACCATCAACATTGTGTGCAGCAGCAACCACAGCCTCCCAGACACTGTTCAGAGAGGTGTACTGTTTTCCCTCCTTGTAAATCTCACATTTGATGATGGACCACAGGTTCTCAATGGGGTTCAGATCAGGTGAACAAGGATGCCATGTCATTAGATTTTCTTCTTTTATACCCTTTCTTGCCAGCGCTGTGGAGTACTTGGACGCGTGTGATGGAGCATTGTCCTGCATGAAAATCATGTTTTTCTTGAAGGATGCAGACTTCTTCCTGTACCACTGCTTGAAGAAGGTGTCTTCCAGAAACTGGCAGTAGGACTGGGAGTTGAGCTTGACTCCATCCTCAACCCGAAAAGGCCCCACAAGCTCATCTTTGATGATACCAGCCCAAACCAGTACTCCACCTCCACCTTGCTGGCATCTGAGTCGGACTGGAGCTCTCTGCCCTTTACCAATCCAGCCACGGGCCCATCCATCTGGCCCATCAAGACTCACTCTCATTTCATCAGTCCATAAAACCTTAGAAAAATCAGTCTTGAGATATTTCTTGGCCCAGTCTTGACGTTTCAGCTTGTGTGTCTTGTTCAGTGGTAGTCGTCTTTCAGCCTTTCTTACCTTGGCCATGTCTCTGAGTATTGCACACCTTGTGCTTTTGGGCACTCCAGTGATGTTGCAGCTCTGAAATATGGCCAAACTGGTGGCAAGTGGCATCTTGGCAGCTGCACGCTTGACTTTTCTCAGTTCATGGGCAGTTATTTTGCGCCTTGGTTTTTCCACGCGCTTCTTGCGACCCTGTTGACTATTTTGAATGAAACGCTTGATTGTTCGATGATCACGCTTCAGAAGCTTTACAATTTTAAGAGTGCTGCATCCCTCTGCAAGATATCTCACTATTTTTGACTTTTCTGAGCCTGTCAAGTCCTTCTTTTGACCCATTTTGCCAAAGTAAAGGAAGTTGCCTAATAATTATGCACACCTGATATAGGGTGTTGATGTCATTAGACCACACCCTTTCTCATTACAGAGATGCACATCACCTAATATGCTTAATTGGTAGTAGGCTTTCGAGCCTATACAGCTTGGAGTAAGACAACATGCATAAAGAGGATGATGTGGTCAAAATACTCATTTGCCTAATAATTCTGCACTCCCTGTATAAGTTTATTATTTAAATAAATGTATAAAAAGGGTTTAAAAGGGATATGTTATGTGTCATGGTGTTTGACTGGGAAGGGCTCATAAGTGTATATGTGTTTATGTGTTTATATTTTTATGTGCATATATATATATATATATATATATATATATATCTACCTATCTATTTGTCTGCCTGTCTATATATATATATATACACACAAATGTTCATTATCATGCACTGCTGTATCTTACTTTACCCAAATGCTGATTCAAAGAGATAAAAAATATAATACTTGCTGGAAAGCAATCACATGAGTTTAAATAAAAGCAAAGTTTATTTAATTCCATCATTAAAAATGTTTTGGCTATATATATATATATATATATATATATATATATATATATATATATATATGTGTGTATGTATATATATATATATATATATATTTTTATTTTTTTTAGACGCAAAGTTGATCCGCCGTAGTTAACAAAGCGTCAGGATCGTCAAATGTTGAAATGTGTGACGTTATATCCTCTCCCGCGATATAAATCTGACGCACATCGAAACTTGTGTTATTCGAGCGGAATACTGATCATCCGCCGTCACATTCAACTCTATTTGATCCTCTTGCCAATTTATCAAACATTTAACAGGTACGCTCGGGTCTATTCCGACACTGCGTAAATATCGTTCAAACCGCCACCCTTGAGGCCGCGAATGCCATAGAAATCAATGGGAGTCTGAAAACAAAGAAAGGTTATGTTCGATGCTGCAAGACAATGAAGCATATTAGATAATAAAAGTAAATTAGGGAGATGTTACCCTTCTTATGTATTATGATACATCTTTGTTTCTCATTACAAAGCAAGGGGAAAATATTATTGCTTCAAATTTGGTGCAAAGTATTGCCGCAAATTTGGTGCACTAGTAGATAAAGAGATAAAAATTAAATATATACATTACATAATATAGCCGACTTTCTTTTTTTGGATAAATCTATTTGCACCATGTTTAACGCATGTAATACAAGTCCCACTCTCCACTTCACACCAAATTTGATGCAACATTTTTCACACCAAATTTGACGCAATAACTCAAACTCCTAAAACAACCCACAAACTGGTAAACTTTTCCACAACTTCTTATTGGTGAATGCATAATCACGGGATTAATGAAATCAGCCAATCTGATTGAAATATACATTTTCTACTATCACTTACGAATCAAATTGCTCTATACTTGAGTCATTGATCACTCATCAGATCTTGTAAGTGCCATTTGTTACATTGTGTATTATACTTTGAAAGTATGTATATGTGAAATTAGTATTAAAGATAAACACTGATGAGGACATTAGGCCACACAGTGTAATATTTCTGACATTGGTTTTAATAATCGAATGATGTTTGTTTCAATATAATCTTAAAATGATAGCTCTAAGGGATTGTCTACCTAACAATAAACTGTCATGAATCAGATACAGGAGAAATTAAAATCACCTTTTTACTGTCATGCTATTTTCAGTGTTTTTCTTCCTTCTCTTGAATTTAATTTTCATTAAGAAATCTCATCTTAAATGCCAGCCCATTTTTTAACACCTGCATAGGGGTGGTGTTTCCGACTAAACTGCAATCAGGAAGGGTTAAACTGGTGCAGAAAGAAAACTGGCCCAGCTCTTAAAATATCAATTGATTGCAAATAAATACATATGATACCCTGATTACATGTTATATTCGCAATTATTCTTGCTCAGAATAATTATATATTTACACTATATACATATAGTGGTATAAATAAACAATGATATATGAAACACAACATTGTTTAGAACAAAAAAAGGAATTTAGGGACATGTAAATATGTTTGCAAAAGATTTCTGACATAACATATATATATACAAGTATGTGCAAATATATATGAACAAACTCTAGCATTAATAATCATTTTAAAAAAAGAAAAAAAATCATGAGCTAGGCATATCATGATTTCTAGAAATACAAATACACATTAATGTATGTTAAAATATCATATATCTGATTTTTTGTATAACAAATAAAAAAATTACTTTCTATGAGATATTATTGTCTGTTCAGGTATAAATCTAGCTATTTCTTGGACATTAACAGATGAAAAATAAAAGATTAGCTTTAGAGAAATGTGCTTGTTCATGGACAGTAATGAAATGTAAAAAAAAAATTGGAAAAAACAGAATATCTGCAACACCGAAAACTCTTGTTTATCAACAGTCCGATGCTCATCACACCATACTTGACGCACGTGTATTTGACAGACTTTTTAAAAAATAAGGTTGTTGTATGTAGATTCGCAGCAGCGATGTCTGGTAAGCGTATTGACTCCAGTGAATGCGTCCAGATTGACACAATGATAAATTGGCCCCATGGTTTCCTCCCCAATCAGTCCAACTTTAAAGATGCAAAAATTCCAAAATCTAAACTTTTCTAAAATCCAAATCTTTTCCATTCCTAAGTAGTTTGTGTTATCCACAAACATACATTCATTTTAGTGCCAGTATTGTCATTTATGTTTCACTTAGAAAAACAAACATGTTTTGCTTTCAACATGTCTTTAATTGCATAAAATGTCACTTACCACTATTTTTGCTTCCATACTGATAACTTCCACTTGTAAAGTGAGGCAAGGAAAAAACAATTGAACCTAACCCGATCATTAATGCTGCAAAGGCAAGCCATCTTGGTTTATGTCCTCTTTGTCCATAAAAAGAAACAAAAAGTGACAGAAGACAGAAAGCAATATCATAGCTGGAGGATATTAGTCCCGTCAGAGAACTGTTCAAGTCATAACGTTTCTCTATAGTAGAAATTACAACATTCACTAAGCCATTGACAGCAGTACCTGAAAAAAAAAAGAAAAGGCAACGTTCAGTTAAAATGCCAATTTTTACATTTCACTTATTCCATATAATCATCAGCACCTGCCAGACGCAAACAGGCAAAAAGTTCTGGTATATACTTATTTATACATACAGGGCTAGATTACAAGTGGAGCGCTAAATTATCGTGCTCCTGCAAGCGGGCAAATTTGCCCATTTGCTGGAGCGCGATAATTAACCAGCCATTACAAGTGACTGGTTATTGCTACTGTAAGCAGATCTTTTATTATTATTATCAGCTATTTGTAGAGCGCCAACAGGTTCCGCAGCGCTATGAACATACTGTAGGTGGTATATAAAAAACTATTACAGGGTTTAAATGGGGAGAGAGGGTCCTGCCGAGAGTTGCACTGTTATAGTCGGCTCTTATGAAGGTGAACTACAAACAGCTGGGCTCATAGGCTTACATGCTATGGGGTTTTAGGGGATAGCAGTGGAGATAGGAAGGTTAATGTAGGTTAAGCGTCCCTGGATAGTAGTGTCTTCAGGGAGCACTTGAAGATCTCTGGTTAATTTTCTAAAAGTGCCCAAAATGTCCTCAAAGTAGAGGGCATTATAGTTTTTTATTTATTTATTTGGGGCTTTAAAGTTGGTGGGAGTGGGGTGTGCACTAAAAAGTGCCTTTACATTGCGGCCTAAGGGAACTTTATGTTCCCAGTTAATATATATGTATATGACAATATACATATATATTTATGTGTTAATATGTGTATTTACACATATTCACACATAAATATATATGTATATAGTCATATACATATATATTTACTAACTGCTGCACATCGCTGCTCTACTTACCTCTTTGTTGCGTGAGGTTTGGATGCCGTCTCTGACGGCATCAGAACGAGGCTCCAATAGGAGCCTATGGAATCGCATTGCTGTAAACTTGTAGTACCAGTGCACATTAACGTGAGCTGGTATTACAAGGTGGAGCGCAAATATCGCTTTAGCTAAAGTGATATTTTGTGCTCTACTTGTAATCTGGCCCACAGTATATAAAAACGTATAAAATTTGCATTACTCTTAGAAATTCCAATAATAAAAAAGTAAGTCTACAAATAAAGGCCTGTTTATGGTGAAAGTCTTACCAGATTTAGATCCCGAGTATAAAATAATCCTTATTACACAGTATTTGATTGACATTGGTGTACATATTTATTTACGCATTGTTTTAATTATTTTGTATTCTATTATTGTTTGTGCTATTTAATCACTGTATTGTGATATCTATTTTATTTAATTATTCTTGCTGTTCTATGTATTTTCTATAGCACTGACTTGACCGGTTTCTCCACAGCTAAAAAAACCCCCATACGGCTAGATTTACGGCTAGATTTAAAGTTCTGCGTTCGCCGTTTTGGGCTACCACTGGTATTTAGAGTCAGTCAGGAAAGGGTCTAACGCTCACTTTCCAGCCGCGACTTTTCCATACCGCAGATCCCCCTACGCCATTTGCGTATCCTATCTTTTCAATGGGATCTTTCTAACGCCGGTATTTAGAGTCTTGGCTGAAGTGAGCGTTAGAAATCTAACGACAAAACTCCAGCCGTAGAAAAAAGCCAGGAGTTAAGAGCTTTCTGGGCTAACGCCGGTTCATAAAGTTCTTAACTACTGTGCTCTAAAGTACACTAACACCCATAAACTACCTATGTACCCCTAAACCGAGGTCCCCCCACATCGCCGCCACTCTATTAAAATTTTTTAACCCCTAATCTGCCGACCGCACACTGCCGCCACCTGCGTTATACTTATGTACCCCTAATCTGCTGCCCCTAACACCGCCGACCCCTATATTATATTTATTAACCCCTAATCTGCCGCCCCCGTCGCCTCCACCTACCTACAATTATTAACCCCTAATCTGCCGACCGGACCTCACCGCTACTATAATAAAGTTATTAACCCCTAATCCGCCTCACTCCCGCCTCAATAACCCTATAATAAAGAGTATTAACCCCTAATCTGCCCTCCCTAACATCGCCAACACCTAACTTCAAGTATTAACCCCTAATCTGCCGACCGGACCTCGCCGCTACTATAATAAAGTTATTAACCCCTAAAGCTAAGTCTAACCTTAACACTAACACCCCCCTAAGTTAAATATAATTTAAATCTAACGAAATAAATTAACTCTTATTAAATAAATTATTCCTATTTAAAGCTAAATACTTACCTTTAAAATAAACCCTAATATAGCTACACTATAACGAATAATTATATTGTAGCTATCTTAGGATTTATTTTTATTTTACAGGCAACTTTCAATTTATTTTAACTAGGTACAATAGCTATTAAATAGTTATTAACTATTTAATAGCTACCTAGCTAAAATAAAGAGAAATTTACCTGTAAAATAAAAACTAACCTAAGTTACAATTACACCTAACACTACACTATACTTAAATAAATTATTCCTATTTAAAACTAAATACTTACCTGTAAAATAAACCCTAAGATAGCTACAATGTAATTAATAATTACATTGTAGCTATTTTAGGATTTAAATTTATTTTACAGGTAACTTTGTATTTATTTTAGCTAGTTAGAATAGTTATTAAATAGTTATTAACTATTTAATAACTACCTAGCTAAAAGAAATACAAAATTACCTGTAAAATAAATCCTAACCTAAGTTACAATTAAACCTAACACTACACTATCATTAAATTAATTAAATAAATTAACTACAAATAACTACAATTAAATACAATTACATAAACTAACTAAAGTACAAAAAAATAAAAAGCTAAGTTACAAAAAATAAAAAAATAAGTTACAAACATTTTAAAAATATTACAACAATTTTAAGCTAATTACACCTAATCTAAGCCCCCTAATAAAGTAACAAAGCCCCCCAAAATAAAAAAATGCCCTACCCTATTCTACATTAAAAAAGTTCAAAGCTCTTTTACCTTACCAGCCCTTAAAAGGGCCTTTTGCGGGGGCATGCCCCAAAGAAAACTGCTCTTTTGCCTGTAAAAGAAAAATACAAAACTCCCCAACATTAAAACCCACCACCCACATACCCCTAATCTAACCCAAACCCCCCTTAAATAAAGCTAACACTACCCCCCTGAAGATCATCCTACCTTGAGTTGTCTTCACTCAGCCGAGCCACAGATGGAACCGAAGAGGAGATCCGGAGCGGCAGAAGTGATCCTCCAAGGGGCGCTGAAGAAGTCTTCCATCCGATGAAGTGATCCTCCAAGCGGCGCTGAAGAAGTCTTTCATCCAGGTGATGTCATCTTCCAAGCGGGGTCTTCAATCTTCTTCTTTAGGATCCATCTTCATTCCGCCGACACGGAGCATCCTTCTTCCCCAACGGACTACCGACGAATGAAGGCTCCTTTAAGGGACGTCATCCAAGATGGCGTCCGTCGAATTCCGATTGGCTGATAGGATTCTATCAGCCAATCGGAATTAAGGTAGGAAAAATCTGATTGGCTGATTGAATCAGCCAATCAGATTCAAGTTCAATCCGATTGGCTGATCCAATCAGCCAATCAGATTAAGCTCGCATTCTATTGGCTGTTCTGATCAGCCAATAGAATGCGAGCTCAATCTGATTGGCTGATTGGATCAGCCAATCGGATTGAACTTAAATCTGATTGGCTGATTCCATCAGCCAATCAGATTTTTCCGACCTAAATTCCGATTGGCTGATAGAATCCTATCAGCCAATCAGAATTCGAGGGACGCAATCTTGGATGACGTCCCTTAAAGGAGCCTTCATTCGTCGGTAGTCCGTCGGGGAAGAAGGATGTTCCGCGTCGGCGGAATGAAGATAGATCCGGAAGAAGAAGATTGAAGACCCCGCTTGGAAGATGACATCGCCCGGATGGAAGACTTCTTCAGCGCCGCTTGGAGGATCACTTCATCGGATGGAAGACTTCTTCAGCACCCCTTGGAGGATCACTTCTGCCGCTCCGGATCTCCTCTTCGGTTCCATCGGTGGCTCGGCTGAGTGAAGACCACTCAAGGTAGGATGATCTTCAGGGGGGTAGTGTTAGCTTTATTTAAGGGGGGTTTGGGTTAGATTAGGGGTATGTGGGTGGTGGGTTTTAATGTTGAGGGGAGTTGTATTTTTCTTTTACAGGCAAAAGAGCAGTTTTCTTTGGGGCATGCCCCCGCAAAAGGCCCTTTTAAGGGCTGGTAAGGTAAAAGAGCTTTGAACTTTTTTAATGTAGAATAGGGTAGGGCATTTTTTTATTTTGGGGTGCTTTGTTATTTTATTAGGGGGCTTAGATTAGGTGTAATTAGCTTAAAATTGTTGTAATATTTTTAAAATGTTTGTAACTTAATTTTTTTATTATTTGTAACTTAGCTTTTTTTATTTTTTGTACTTTAGTTAGTTTATGTAATTGTATTTAATTGTAGTTATTTGTAGTTAATTTATTTAATTAATTTAATGATAGTGTAGTGTTAGGTTTAATTGTAACTTAGGTTAGGATTTATTTTACAGGTAATTTTGTATTTCTTTTAGCTAGGTAGTTATTAAATAGTTAATAACTATTTAATAACTATTCTAACTAGCTAAAATAAATACAAAGTTACCTGTAAAATAAATATAAATCCTAAAATAGCTACAATGTAATTATTAATTACATTGTAGCAATCTTAGGGTTTATTTTACAGGTAAGTATTTAGTTTTAAATAGGAATAATTTATTTAAGTATAGTGTAGTGTTAGGTGTAATTGTAACTTAGGTTAGTTTTTATTTTACAGGTAAATTTCTCTTTATTTTAGCTAGGTAGCAATTAAATAGTTAATAACTATTTAATAGCTATTTTACCTAGTTAAAATAAATTGAAAGTTGCCTGTAAAATAAAAATAAATCCTAAGATAGCTACAATATAATTATTATTTATATTGTATCTATATTAGGGTTTATTTTACAGGTAAGTATTTAGCTTTAAATAGGAATAATTTATTTAATAAGAGTTAATTTATTTCGTTAGATTTAAATTATATTTAATTTAGGGGGGTGTTAGGGTTAGACTTAGCTTTAGGGGTTAATAGCTTTATTATAGTAGCGGTGAGGTCCGGTCAGCAGATTAGGGGTTAATACTTGAAGTCAGGTGTCGGTGATGTTAGGGAGGGCAGATTAGGGGTTAATACTATTTATTATAGGGTTATTGAGGCGGGAGTGAGGCGGATTAGGGGTTAATAACTTTATTATAGTAGCGGTGAGGTCCGGTCAGCAGATTAGGGGTTAATAAGTGTAGGTAGGTGGAGGCGTTAGGGGTTAATAAATATAATATAGTGGTCAACGGTGTTAGGGGCAGCAGATTAGGGGTTCATAGGGATAACGTAGGTTGCGGCGGTGTACGGAGCGGCAGATTAGGGGTTAAAAAAAATACACAGGGGTCAGCGATAGCGGGGGCGGCAGATTAGGGGTTAATAAGATTGAGCTTGCATTCTATTGGCTGATCGGAACAGCCAATAGAATGCGTGCTCAATCTGATTGGCTGATTGGATCAGCCAATCGAATTGAACTTGAATCTGATTGGCTGATTCCATCAGCCAATCAGAATTTTCCTACCTTAATTCCGATTGGCTGATAGAATCCTATCAGCCAATCGGAATTCGAGGGATGCCATCTTGGATGACGTCCCTTAAAGGAGCCTTCATTCGTCGGTAGTCCGTCGGGGAAGAAGGATGTTCCGCGTCGGCGGAATGAAGATGGATCCTGAAGAAAGAAGTTTGAAGACACCGCTTGGAAGATGACATCGCCCGGATGGAAGACTTCTTCAGCGCCGCTTGGAGGATCACTTCATCGGATGGAAGACTTCTTCAGCGCCCCTTGGAGGATCACTTCTGCCGCTCCGGACCTCCTCTTCAGTTCCATCGGTGGCTCGGCTGAGTGAAGACGACTCAAGGTAGGATGATCTTCAGGGGGGTAGTGTTAGCTTTATTTAAGGGTGGTTTGGCTTAGATTAGGGGTATGTGAGTGGTGGGTTTTAATGTTGGAGGGGGTTGTATTTTTCTTTTACAGGCAAAAGAGCAGTTTTCTTTGGGGCATGCCCCGCAAAAGGCCCTTTTAAGGGCTGGTAAGGTAAAAGAGCTTTGAACTTTTTTAATTTAGAATAGGGTAGGGCATTTTTTTTATTTTGGGGGGCTTTGTTATTTTATTAGGGGGCTTAGAGTAGGTGTAATTAGTTTAAAATTGTTGTAATATTTTTCTAATGTTTGTAAATATTTTTTTATTTTTGTAACTTAGTTCTTTTTTATTTTTTGTACTTTAGTTAGTTTATTTCATTGTATTTATTTGTAGGTATTGTATTTAATTAATTTATTGATAATGTAGTGTTAGGTTTAATTGTAGATAATTGTAGGTATTTTATTTAATTAATTTATTGATAGTGTAGTGTTAGGTTTAATTGTAACTTAGGTTAGGATTTATTTTACAGGTAATTTTGTAATTATTTTAACTAGGTAGCTATTAAATAGTAAATAACTATTTAATAGCTATTGTACCTGGTTAAAATAAATACAAAGTTGCCTGTAAAATAAATATTAATCCTAAAATAGCTACAATATAATTATAATTTATATTGTAGCTATATTAGGGTTTATTTTACAGGTAAGTATTTAGCTTTAAATAGGAATAAGTTATTTAATAAGAGTTAATTTATTTCGTTAGATTTAAATTATTTTTAATTTAGGGGGGTGTTAGTGTTAGGGTTAGACTTAGCTTTAGGGGTTAATACATTTATTAGAGTAGCGGTGAGGTCCGGTCGGCAGATTAGGGGTTAATACGTGAAGTTAGGTGTTGGCGATGTTAGGGAGGGCAGATTAGGGGTTAATACTATTTATTATAGGGTTATTGAGGCGGGAGTGAGGCGGATTAGGGGTTAATACATTTATTATAGTAGCGGTGAGGTCCGGTCGGCAGATTAGGGGTTAATAATTGTAGGTAGGTGGAGGCGACGTTGGGGGCGGCAGATTAGGGGTTAAAAAAATATTTTGCATACGAAGAGAGAAGCGCTCTACCAGGAACGAACAACAGCTCAGTGGTTTGTTCTATGGCGATTTACCACCCGGAAGCAGCCTCTTTTTGACCGAAACGATCGTCTGGGGTTGTTGTTTCTCTTGTTCAGAGAAGAATTGCCTGGTATTTCGGTGCTGGACTGTCATTGGGCAGGGTCAGACTGATATGCTACAGGATATTTTTTCTCTGTGAAGGGGCATAGTGTGCTAAAAGAGTATGCACCCTGAGTGGCACCCTAAAATGAACAGGCACGGAAGTTTTTCTAGCTTTTGTTCTGTCTCAGCTGAGTGCATCTCTCTCTCTTTTTATATTTATGCAAATTGCTCTTGGGTCTCCCTAAGAGTAAAAGGGGAAACCAGACGTGGACTCCTTGCACACATGCCCTTAGAGAGATGCGACTGCACTTCACTGACGAGGCCCACAGAAGGCCGAAACGATCGTCTGGGGTTGTTGTTTCTCTTGTTCAGAGAAGAATTGCCTGGTATTTTGGTGCTGGACTGTCATTGGGCAGGGTCAGACTGATATGCTACAGGATATTTTTTCTCTGTGAAGGGGCATAGTGTGCTAAAAGAGTATGCACCCTGAGTGGCACCCTAAAATGAACAGGCACGGAAGTTTTTCTAGCTTTTGTTCTGTCTCAGCTGAGTGCATCTCTCTCTCTTTTTATATTTATGCAAATTGCTCTTGGGTCTCCCTAAGAGTAAAAGGGGAAACCAGACGTGGACTCCTTGCACACATGCCCTTAGAGAGATGCGACTGCACCTCACTGACGAGGCCCACAGAAGGCCGAAACGATCGTCTGGGGTTGTTGTTTCTCTTGTTCAGAGAAGAATTGCCTGGTATTTCGGTGCTAGACTGTCATTGGGCAGGGTCAGACTGATATGCTACAGGATATTTTTTCTCTGTGAAGGGGCATAGTGTGCTAAAAGAGTATGCACCCTGAGTGGCACCCTAAAATGAACAGGCACGGAAGTTTTTCTAGATTTTGTTCTGTCTCAGCTGAGTGCATCTCTCTCTCTATTTATAGTTAAAAAAAATATGCAGGTGTCAGCGATAGCGGGGGTGGCAGATTAGGGGTTAATAAGTGTAAGGTTAGGGGTGTTTAGACTCGGGGTTCATGTTAGGGTGTTAGGTGCAGACTTAGGAAGTGTTTCCCCATAGGAAACAATGGGGCTGCGTTAGGAGCTGAACGCTGCTTTTTTGCAGGTGTTAGGTTTTTTTTCAGCTCAAAATGCCCCATTGTTTTCTATGGGAGAATCGTGCACGAGCACATTTTTGAAGCTGGCCGCGTCCGTAAGCACCGCTGGTATTTAGAGTTGCAGTGGCGGTAAATATGCTATACGCTCCCTTTTTGAAGCCTAACGCAGCCCTTCTGTGAACTCTAAATACCAGCGGTATTTAAAAGGTGCGGGAGAAAAAAAGCATGCGTAGCTAACGCACCCCTTTGGCCGCAGAACTCTAAATCTAGCCGATAGGTAACTAATCAAAAATACATCTTTACTTTTAAAACAAGGAATTAAAAGTTTCTGTGTCAAGTTTGCAGCAACAAATGTTTCAAAAAAATGTTGGTCTAGTTTAAATGTTTTAAAATTCTCTACATTGTTACGCCCAGTAAAAGATACGTTAATTCAATTATTTTGTGAGAATTGTTTTATATATACAGTTTATTTGACCAAATATGGAGTTGCAAAATAAGTTCTAAAAATGAATTCAGCTGAAATAAAAAATTGAATATTGCGAAAAACAATACTCATCTGCCATAATAAAATATGCCACCCAAACCTTTATTTACTCTGTTCATTTTTTTTCCTGGGAATTATGAAAACTCTCAGTATTTTTAGAATAAATTCATATGCATTTGACACATACTTAACTGAAGTTCTATAAACCTGGTAACTCATGAATGAATGTAGTTTTTATTTATAGCAATGTTAAATCCTAATGTTTCTTACACGTTAGGATTTACCATCACTTTAAAGAACCCTTAAATCTAGTAGAATTGCATAATAAATAAATACATTAAAAAAAAAAAATTCAAAAACTTTGAATTTTAAATAAGCAGTAAATTTATTTCTGGAAAATTTCACAATTAATTAAATTTTCCCTCCCCTTTATCATGTGACAGCCATCAGCCAATCACACAATGCATATGCGTATACACTTTGCACTTTTGCACATGCTCAGTAGAATCTAGTGCCTCAGGAAGTATGCATATAAAAAGATTGTTCACGTTTTGATAATGGAAATAAATTGGAAATATTTTTTAAAATTATATGCTCTATCTAAATCATGAAAGTTTTGACTTTAGTGTCCTTTTAATTGGAGTCTGTTGCAATTAAAAGATTAATGCAAAGTATTTTACACAGCTTATTTCAGGGTTTGCAAACTTGAGATCAATCCAATCCATTACAAAACCCAATTTATGTAGATTTTTCAATCGACTTTACATCATAAAAACCACTAATACTTTGCATTATGTGACACTAGTACATACGTCCATACATTCATCTGTACCTATGCTGTTTTAGTCAAGTTAATTTCACTCATATCCTCAACAAAAGTTCTTGATTGTTATGACCATCTATTGCCACATTTCTTTTTCTCTTAAAGGGGCATTAAACTCAACAAATTTCTATTAAAGGGACAGTCTACTTGAAAATTGTTATTGTTTAAAAAGATAGGTAATCCCTTTTTGAAAATTCCTCAGATTTGCATAATGAACACGGATATATTAATATACTTTTTACCTCTGTGATTACCTTTTATCTAAGCCTTTGCAGACTGCCCCCTTATTTCAGTTCTTTTATCAGATTTGCATTTTAGTCAATCAGTGCTGACTCATAAGTAATTCCAAGTAAACATGTGTGGCGCAATGAGAACGCCACCTTGCGTTCGCATTGCCTGGAAGACAAGCACTCCTGAGAGCATGCTTCCATAGGCTCTAATGGGAGCCTTGTTTTAATGCCGATAGACACAGCAAACCAGCGCAGGGGGGAAATTGCGCACAGGGATGGGCAGCAATAAATAAATAAATATGTTTATGAATATATACATATATATTTATGTGTTTATATGTGTATATACACATATTAACACATGTATATATATATATATATATATGTATATAAGCATATACATATATATTTAGAGTGAAAATACAGTCCCCCATTGACCTCCATGTAAAGGCACTTTTGGTGCCATTTATTTATTTATTTTTTTCAAACACATCACATCTCTTCAATTTAATTGTTCCATGCAGATTTTTTTTTTTAAATGCTCATTTTAAGTACTGTCCACTTTATTTTGGGGGCAATTAGGTCAACTTTTTATCCTCTGGTTAAAGGGACAGTCTACACCTGGGTCATCTTAAAGTCTTACCTTAGATTAAGCTGCAAATAGCCTCCTGCACCTTTTCTATATCATGCGACAGGAATGGCAAAAAGTTATTTTAAAATGAATATTATTTCTGGCCACTTTGAAACGGCTGCCAAGCTCAGCCCACTTATGACATTATGATCTGGCTGCATATGGCATCCAATCACAAAAGGCTCACTAGTTGGATTTAACAGACTTTCAAAGCTATTCAGCAGAGTGCATAGATGCAGCCCAGTTTGTGACTGCATCAGTGGGCCGAGCTTGGCAGCCATTTCAAAGTGAAAAAAAGTAATCTTTGCGCTGATGGTAATGACTAAGCAGGTGGGAAAAACAGAGGGTTCCCCAGCCTCTGAAATGGTAATCTTAGAATCTAAAAAAATAGATCTTCAAAAATGAAGAAAACCTTTACCCACAGCGCTGAAAAAAACAGCTGAAAATAGTATTTCTGACAGATATGCTAATAATGAGACCATATATGGATACAAAATATTTAATAATAAATAAGGATAAAACAAACTAGTGATTATGGGGGGTAGTTATCAAGCCGTCAACCTCAAATACGCTGGAATTCCGCAGTGTATTTGTGGCGAGGCTGATTCGCCTTAGTTATCAAGCCCGAGATACCGGAAAAAGTAGAATTTTGTGACGTAAGCTTCGATCCGCCGGACTCAGTCCGACACAGATCGATTCTTACGTCACTCCAGATGTTCCGCACACAAGTGCGGCACAATCTGACTACTTTTGCTAGTTATCAAAAAACTAGCAGGTACGCTCGGCACTTTTCCGGCCCAGCGTACCTGGTTTTCAATCCACCGCCCTGGACGGCGGATCCCATAGGAATCAATGGGAGTCTGACCATAGCGAAAGTTCAGGTACGCTGCTGCCAGACATCCCATTGATTTCTATGGGAAACGTCTGCACCAAACACCCTAAAATGTACCCCGAGTCTAAACACCCCTAATCTGCCCCCCTACACCGCCGCAACTAAATATAGTTATTACCCCCTAAACCGCCACTCCCGGAGCCCACCGCCACTCTAATCAACTGTTTAACCCCTAAACCGCCGCTCCTGGAGCCCACCGCAAGCTATGATAAATATGTTAACCCCTAAACCGCCGCTCCCGGTCCCCGCCGCAACTATAATATATGTATTAACCCCTAAACTGCCGCTCCCAGACCCCGCCGTCACCTACATTATACCTATTAACCCCTATCCTGCCCCCCCTATACCGCCGCACTCTATAATAAAGTTATTAACCCCTATCCTGCTTATCCCGGACCTCGCAGCAACTAAATAAATAGTTTAACCCCTAAACCACCACTCCCGGACCCCGCCGCAATCTATCTTAAACTTATTAACGTTGGATGTGGAGGGTGTAGTAGTGCGCTGGTTAAGGGGTATAGTAACCAAACACCTAAAAGGGTCGAAAGATCCTTCTGTCTTTCAAAAAACAATAGAGTATGTGATTAGGAGTGATTAGGTGCGCTACTTATAGCTAAAGGTGTACTAAAAGTATAATCGATATATATCGAAGAAGGGTAAGTGAGCAATATAAAAAAGTGAATACTAGATAGGACTAAAAATGTTCATAATTCATTAGTGTTCAGTACTGGATTGCTATTTTATAGCGCTTGGTGAGATGATAAAGACAATATGAGTCACTCTGTGTGGAATTTATATTTTATAGATCATATAGAAAAAACATATAAACAATAATAGTATATTAAAAACATCAATTTAAAGGGACGTCTCCCTTGTTATATAAAATTCTCAAATATAAAAACAGTGCATGGAATATTTGACACTATTGACACTTTAGTAGTGTTTACATATGCTGCCCCATACATAAATTTATGCTGATGTCCGTCTCTAATGAACGTCTAGGTAATCGTATATCCTGCTATATTCAGGTAAATAGTAACAGCAGTGTGGTTCAGATTTGTATACCACTTAATCCGATGTTATAAAAGTTACTTAATGACAACGGTGCAGTTCTGATTTATACAACTCTTTAGCCGATGTTACAAAAGATACTTAATGACAGCGGTGCAGTTCAGATTTGCATAACACTTTGGTTGATGAAACAGAAGTTACTTCTAGACAGGTATTTTCTCAGAGTGAGACAGGTTACTAAACAGTATTTTCTCAGTACCTGTTATTCTCCAAACCCGTCTGCAGCGTCCGAATCCCCTTCTCACCTGGTAACTGATCAGCGCCGCATGTGTCCTGGCGTCTGACGTCACCGCTTGGTATCTCTGGTGGGATTGGCTGAAATTTGACAAATTCTTTTGAATAATAAGAGAAAAACTTTTATAAAGTAACGATGTTGGTAAATGGATCCTGCACTTAGTGCTAAATGCACGCAGGATGTAAAAAGTTCCAATAGGAGTGTAATAGGCAACCCGGGTTGTTTACAGCTTATAAACTTGAATCATAAGGTATCCAGAAAAAGATAGTCTCTTTGTGTATTTATTTCACACAATAGCAGGGTCAGCAGTCACAAGGTCGACGCGTTTCGCTCAATAGAGCTTTATCAAGACTTGATAAAGCTTGATAAAGCTCTATTGAGCGAAACGCGTCGACCTTGTGACTGCTGACCCTGCTATTGTGTGAAATAAATACACAAAGAGACTATCTTTTTCTGGATACCTTATGATTCAAGTTTATAAGCTGTAAACAACCCGGGTTGCCTATTACACTCCTATTGGAACTTTTTACATCCTGCGTGCATTTAGCACTAAGTGCAGGATCCATTTACCAACATCGTTACTTTATAAAAGTTTTTCTCTTATTATTCAAAAGAATTTGTCAAATTTCAGCCAATCCCACCAGAGATACCAAGCGGTGACGTCAGACGCCAGGACACATGCGGCGCTGATCAGTTACCAGGTGAGAAGGGGATTCGGACGCTGCAGACGGGTTTGGAGAATAACAGGTACTGAGAAAATACTGTTTAGTAACCTGTCTCACTCGGAGAAAATACCTGTCTAGAAGTAACTTCTGTTTCATCAACCAAAGTGTTATGCAAATCTGAACTGCACCGCTGTCATTAAGTATCTTTTGTAACATCGGCTAAAGAGTTGTATAAATCAGAACTGCACCGTTGTCATTAAGTAACTTTTATAACATCGGATTAAGTGGTATACAAATCTGAACCACACTGCTGTTACTATTTACCTGAATATAGCAGGATATACGATTACCTAGACGTTCATTAGAGACGGACATCAGCATAAATTTATGTATGGGGCAGCATATGTAAACACTACTAAAGTGTCAATAGTGTCAAATATTCCATGCACTGTTTTTATATTTGAGAATTTTATATAACAAGGGAGACGTCCCTTTAAATTGATGTTTTTAATATACTATTATTGTTTATATGTTTTTTCTATATGATCTATAAAATATAAATTCCACACAGAGTGACTCATATTGTCTTTATCATCTCACCAAGCGCTATAAAATAGCAATCCAGTACTGAACACTAATGAATTATGAACATTTTTAGTCCTATCTAGTATTCACTTTTTTATATTGCTCACTTACCCTTCTTCGATATATATCGATTATACTTTTAGTACACCTTTAGCTATAAGTAGCGCACCTAATCACTCCTAATCACATACTTAAACTTATTAACCCCTAATCTGCCCCCCCTACACCGTCGCCACCTATAATAAATTTATTAACCCCTATCCTGCCCCCCCTACACCGCCGCCACTGTAATAAAATTATTAACCCCTAAACCTAAGTCTAACACTAACCCTAACACCCCCCTAACTTAAATATTAATTAAATAAATCTAAATAATATTTCTCTTATTAACTAACTTAATCCTATTTAAAACTAAATACTTACCTTTAAAATAAACCCTAATATAGCTACAATATAACTAATAATTATATTGTAGCTATCTTAGGATTTATTTTTATTTTACAGGCAACTTTCAATTTATTTTAACTAGGTACAATAGCTATTAAATAGTTATTAACTATTTAATAGCTACATAGCTAAAATAAAGATAAATTAACCTGTAAAATAAATCCTAACCTAAGTTACAATTACACCTAACACTAACTACACTATACTTTAATAAATTATTCCTATTTAAAACTAAATACTTACCTGTAAAATAAACCCTAAGATAGCTACAATGTAATTAATAATTACATTGTAGCTATTTTAGGATTTATATTTATTTTACAGGTAACTTTGTATTTATTTTAGCTAGTTAGAATAGTTATTAAATAGTTATTAACTATTTAATAACTACCTAGCTAAAAGAAATACAAAATTACCTGTAAAATAAATCCTAACCTAAGTTACAATTAAACCTAACACTGCACTATCATTAAATTAATTAAATTAATTACCTAAAAATAACTACAATTAAATACAATTAAATAAACTAACTAAAGTACAAAAAATAAAAAAAGCTAAGTTACAAAAATAAAAAAAATAAGTTACAAACATTTAAAAAATATTACAACAATTTAAGCTACTTACACCTAATCTAAGCCCCCTAATAAAATAACAAAGCCCCCCAAAATAAAAAAAATCCCTACCCTATTCTGCATTAAAAAGTAAACAGCTCTTTTGCCTTACCAGCCCATAAAAGGGCCTTTTGCGGGGCATGCCCCAAATAAAACAGCTCTTTTGCCTGTAAAAGAAAAATACAACCCCCCCAACATTAAAACCCACCACCCACATACCCCTAATCTAACCCAAACCCCCCTTAAATAAACCTAACACTACCCCCCTGAAGATCATCCTACCTTGAGTCGTCTTCACTCAGCGGAGCACCGATGGAACTGAAGAGGAGATCTGGAGCGGTAGAAGTCATCATCCAAGGGGCGCAGAAGAAATCTTCCATCCGATGAAGTCATCATCCAGGCGGCGCTGAAGAGGTCTTCGATCCGATAGAAGTCATCATCCAGGCGGCGTCTTCAATCTTCATCCATCCGGAGCGGAGCGGAGCCATCTTCAGAAGAGCCTACGTGGATCCATCCTCTTCTTCCCGACGACTAACGATGAATGACGGTACCTTTAAGTGACGTCATCCAAGATGGCGTCCCTCGAATTCCGATTGGCTGATAGGATTCTATCAGCCAATCGGAATTAAGGTAGAAAAATCTGATTGGCTGATTCAATCAGCCAATCAGATTCAAGTTCAATCCGATTGGCTGATTGGTTCAGCCAATCAGATTGAACTTGAATCTGAAGAAGAAGAGGATGGATCCGCGTAGGCTCTTCTGAAGATGGCTCCGCTCCGGATGGATGAAGATTGAAGACGCCGCCTGGATGATGACTTCTATTGGATCGAAGACCTCTTCAGCACCGCCTGGATGATGACTTCATCGGATGGAAGATTTCTTCTGCGCCCCTTGGATGATGACTTCTGCCGCTCCGGATCTCCTTTTCAGTTCCATCGGTGCTCGGCTGAGTGAAGATGACTCAAGGTAGGATGATCTTCAGGGGGGTAGTGTTAGGTTTATTTAAGGGGGGTTTGGGTTAGATTAGGGGTATGTGGGTGGTGGGTTTTAATGTTGGGGGGGTTGTATTTTTCTTTTACAGGCAAAAGAGCTGTTTTATTTGGGGCATGCCCCGCAAAAGGCCCTTTTAAGGGCTGGTAAGGCAAAAGAGCTGTTTACTTTTTAATGTAGAATAGGGTAGGGATTTTTTTTTATTTTGGGGGGCTTTGTTATTTTATTAGGGGGCTTAGATAAGGTGTAAGTAGCTTAAATTGTTGTAATATTTTTTAAATGTTTGTAACTTATTTTTTTTATTTTTTGTAACAGCTTTTTTTATTTTTTGTACTTTAGTTAGTTTATTTAATTGTATATAATTGTAGTTATTTGTAGGTAATTAATTTAATTAATTTAATGATAGTGTAGTGTTAGGTTTAATTGTAACTTAGGTTAGGATTTATTTTACAGGTAATTTTGTATTTCTTTTAGCTAGGTAGTTATTAAATAGTTAATAACTATTTAATAACTATTCTAACTAGCTAAAATAAATACAAAGTTACCTGTAAAATAAATATAAATCCTAAAATAGCAACAATGTAATTATTAATTATATTGTAGCTGTCTTAGGGTTTATTTTACAGGTAAGTATTTAGTTTTAAATAGGAATAATTTATTTAAGTATAGTGTAGTGTTAGGTGTAATTGTAACTTAGGTTAGTTTTTATTTTACAGGTAAATTTCTCTTTATTTTAGCTAGGTAGCTATTAAATAGTTAATAACTATTTAATAGCTATTGTACCTAGTTAAAATAAATTGAAAGTTGCCTGTAAAATAAAAATAAATCCTAAGATAGCTACAATATAATTATTATTTATATTGTAGCTATATTAGGGTTTATTTTACAGGTAAGTATTAAGTTTTAAATAGGATTCATTTAGTTAATAAGAGTTAAATTTATTTAGATGTATTTAATTAATATTTAAGTTAGAGGGGTGTTATGGTTAGTGTTAGACTTAGGTTTAGGGGTTAATAATTTTATTAGAGTTGCGGCGTGTAGGGGGGCAGGATAGGGGTTAATAATTTTATTACAGTGGCGGCGGTGTGGGAGGGGGCAGTATAGGGGTTAATAAATTTATTATAGGTGGCGACGGAGTAGGGGGGGCAGATTAGGGGTTAATAAGTTTAATATAGGTTGCGGCGGGGTCCGGGAGCGGCGGTTTAGGGGTTAAACTATTTATTTAGTTGCGGCGGGGTCCGGGATCCGCAGGATAGGGGTTAATAAATTTATTCTAGGTTGCGGCGGTATAGGGGGGGCATGATAGGGGTTAGTAGGTATGGTGTTTGTTGTGATATTATAATATATAATGCTTTCTTCCTAGTTTGTGCTCTGACTTGTAAATGTATATAATTGTTGCAAAGAAGCAGGGGCGGGGACAGTGTTGTTGAAGTGAGGAACCAGGAAATAAAGTGTGTAGTTAGTTGCTGTATAAATGGACTCTGTGTCAGATATATTTCTAAACCACCTGGATTTACAAACACTACATTTTGGCGACGAGGATTATGTTTGAACCCTATTGCTTTGTCTCAGCAAACAGTGAGTAACCTGCTGCAATACACACACAAGAATGGCTGCATGTAATGAATACAACTTCCCTGTGTTTGATTCTGATGCAGAACTAAGCTCAGTAGGCCCAAGATGGCTAAAATGGATTCAGAGATTTGAAAATTATCTTATTGCTTTGGATGTTACTGATGCAAACAGAAAAAAGGCTTTACTGCTTCATTTAGCTGGAGAAAAAGTGTATGACATTTATGATACCTTGTCTGCAACCACTGACTCATACAATGATGTTAAAGATAAACTGACAACATATTTTCTCCCTAAAAAGAACACTCAGTATGAAATATACACATTCAGACAGGCAACACAACAGGGTGATGAACCTTTAGATGCATTTCAAACCAGGTTACGTTTACTAGGAAAGAATTGTGAGTTTTCTAATGTTGAAAATGAGATTAAAGCACAGATAATACAAAGCTGCACTTCTTCAAAACTTAGGAAATATGCACTGAGACAATCTGAACTATCTTTAAAAGATTTGCTTGATTATGGCAGAACATTAGAAATTGCTGACAGGCAAGCTGCAAGCATAGAAAATAGATCTACTGAAGATCAGTTTATTACAAATAGAGTTCAAAAAGACAGTTCAACAGTACAGCCCACAAAAAAGAAACAGATCTCATGTGTGTTATGCAGGAACTGTGGGGGTTTCTATCCACATAATGGGACTTGTCCTGCAAGGAATAAGCAATGCAGGGCATGTGGGAAATTTAATCACTTTGCAAAGCAATGTAGAACAAAACTGTATCAAATACCTCAATCACATACTGAACCACATACATCAGAACAGTGGAAAGTAAATCTAGTCAGATCTCCTGATCAAAAAGGACAATATTCAAACAATGATGACAAATATGTATTTGTAGTAAACAACATGTGTAACCTAACTCAGCCACAAGTTGATGTACTCATTAATGACACTAAAATCACTGCATTGATTGATTCAGGATCTGCTGTCAATTTAGTGGGTGAACAAACATTTCACATGTTAAAACCACAACCACAGTTATTACAGAGTAAAATAAATATATATGCATATGGATCAACTAAACCCCTTAATGTCATTGGTAAATTTACAGCCACATGTGCATTTAAACACAACAAAACAGCAACTATGTTTTATGTTGTAAAGGGTCAAAATTCTTCTCTTCTGAGTTTTGAAACTTCATCCAGTTTGGGACTTATAAAGCTTATGAATGCAATTTCACCTAGAAAGGACACAGGATCTGTAGCAGATCGGTTAGTACAGCAGTATTCCCATTTGTTTAATGGCATTGGTAAATTGAAAGATTTTCAAGTACAGCTGCATATTAATCCACATATAAAACCTGTAATACAACCACATAGAAGAATTCCATTTCATCTAAGGCACAAGGTTGATGCTGAACTCAGGAACCTTGAAACACAAGGAATCATCGAAAGAGTGCAGGGGCCAACTCCATGGGTCTCCCCAATAGTATCAATGCCAAAACCCAAAGACCCAAATAGTGTAAGAATTTGCATAGACATGAGGCAAGCCAACACTGCCATTATCAGGGAGCGCCACGTTACTCCAACATTAGATGATATAATTCATGATCTCAACCAGGCAAAAGTTTTCTCCAAACTTGATTTAAAATCAGGCTATCATCAACTGGAATTGGATCCAACAAGTAGATATATAACTACATTCTCAACACACACAGGATTGTGGAGATACAAGCGCCTAAGTTTTGGTGTTTCTTCTGCTGCTGAAGTATTTCAAAATGCAATACAGCAAACATTATCTGGAATTCCAGGAGTTAAAAACTTCAGCGATGATATCATTGTGTTTGGAGCTACTCAAGAGGACCATGATAAAAATCTCACAGCAGTTTTTGAGCGACTTCATGAGAAAGGACTTACCTTAAATTGTAGTAAGTGTGAATTTAACAAAACTAAACTAGAATTTTATGGATTTGTTTTTTCAGCTGAAGGCATATCAGCAGACCCAAAGAAAGTGGAAGCAATTCAGAATGCAAATCCTCCAATAGACGCCAGTGAAGTCAGAAGTTTCCTAGGGATGGTAAACTACTGTTCTCGATTTATCCCTAATTTCTCTACTATTGCCACACCTTTAAGAGAGTTAACAAAGAAAAGTGTGCCATGGCGTTGGACTGAAACTGAACAACAAGCTTTTCAACAACTGAAACAGAGTTTGACCAGTGACAAGACAATGTCCTATTTTAACCCTCAACGGCAAACTATTCTTTTAGTAGATGCTAGCCCTGTTGGTTTAGGTGCTATTCTGGCACAGAGAGACAAAGGCAAGCATTATATAATTGCTTATGGTAGCCGTTCTTTAAATGATGTGGAAAAACGTTATTCTCAAACAGAACGTGAAGCTCTGGCAATAGTTTGGAGTTGTGAATACTTTCATTTATATTTATATGGTTGTCCATTCACACTGATCACAGATCACAAGCCTTTACAGTTGATCTGGAATAATCCAAAATCCAAACCACCCGCTAGAATAGAAAGATGGGGTTTAAGACTACAACCATATAATTTTACTGTGGTTTACAAATCTGGAAAAGAGAACCCAGCAGACTATATGTCTCGACATCCTATATCAACAGATTCATTCACAAGTTCACCAAGTTCCATGGATGCAGAGGAATATATCAATTTTGTTACTAATCATGCTATACCTAAAGCATTGAGTTTAGAAGAAATACAACAAGCAACATTAGCTGATCCTATACTGCAAAAACTCGCTGTATTAGTTCGGAATGGAAAATGGTACACAGCTGATTCTGACAAAATACATGGAAAAGAGTTGAAGTCATTTGCAAGATTTAGCAAAGAACTCTCAGTGAATAATGACAACAGTATTATCTTGCGAGGTAATCGACTAGTCATTCCGACATGTTTCCAACAGCAAGTATTATCCTTAGCACATGAAGGTCACCAAGGAATAGTTAAAATGAAAAGTTTATTGCGAGAAAAAGTGTGGTTTCCATCAATAGATCAACAAGCAGAAAAGTTGGTGAGAAATTGTATTGTGTGTCAAGCCACAACTCCAGGAGCTCACATAGAACCTTTAAAAATGTCTGCATTGCCTGAAGCACCATGGTGTAATGTGAGTATAGATTTTTATGGTCCATTACCTACTAGAGATTATTTGATGGTGATTATAGACGAATATTCAAGATACCCGGTAGTAGAAGTTATCAGCTCAACATCTTCAGTCACTGTTATTCCGGTTTTAGACAAAGTTTTCTCTTTATTGGGAATTCCTAAAATTGTTAAAACAGATAACGGTCCCCCATTTAACAGTACTCAGTTTAATAAATTTGCTTCATATCTTGGATTTAAACATAGGCGCATTACTCCTTTGTGGCCACAAGCTAATGCAGAAGCTGAAAGATTCATGCGTTCTATGGGGAAATTTCTAAGGGCAACTACAGCGCAAGGTAGACCATGGAAACAAAATTTATACTCTTTTCTGAGAGACTATCGATCAACTCCCCATTGTACTACTGGCAGATCACCTGCAGAGCTGTTATTCAATCGCAAACTTTGGATCAAAATTCCGGATATAAATTATTCGCTAACAGAGACACTCAACAAGGACTTAATACAAAAAGACAGTCATGCCAAAGCCAAGATGAAAGCTTATGCGGATAAATATTATCATACCAAATCTGCTCCTTTTGCTGTTGGAGACAGAGTCCTGTGTAGGCAAGATAGACGACACAAGTTGGATACTTTATATGATGTCATCCCATATACAGTTACAAGAATTCAAGGATCAATGATCACTGCAGAAAGAAATGGACATACAATAACTCGGAACTCTTCTTTCTTCAAGAAACTACACAAAGAACAGGACACTGAAGTATCTGATGCAGAAGATGATGATTCTGATATACCCAAATTATTTCAAGAACATGATGATAATATGAATAACTCAGAGAGCAGTGAGGGGGAAGAAAACATAGCATATGATCAGTCCTTAGATACTAATCGAAAATACCCTCTCAGAGAAAATAGAAGACCTCCTGAATACCTTAAAAACTATGAAAAATAATGTGTTTTCATGTAATGTATTATGTCATCATGCAACTCTTTTATGTGAAATATAGTTGGTCTTATTTCTAGATATTAAGCATAGTATATATATATAGTTATATTTATGTTTAGTTTAATTGTTATGTTTCTAATCTAAAGTAAGGGAGAGATATGGTGTTTGTTGTGATATTATAATATATAATGCTTTCTTCCTAGTTTGTGCTCTGACTTGTAAATGTATATAATTGTTGCAAAGAAGCAGGGGCGGGGACAGTGTTGTTGAAGTGAGGAACCAGGAAATAAAGTGTGTAGTTAGTTGCTGTATAAATGGACTCTGTGTCAGATATATTTCTAAACCACCTGGATTTACAAACACTACAGTAGGTACAATGTAGGTGGCGGCGGTGTCCGGGAGCGGCGGTTTAGGGGTTAATACATTTATTATAGTTGTTAGGGGTTAGTAACTTTATTTAGTTGTGGGGGGCTCCGGGGGCGCCGGTATAGGGGGTAGAACAGTGTAGTTAGTGTGGGTGCTTAGTGACAGGGGTATCAATAAAGCTGTGAAAAAGCTGAAGAGCAGCGAGATCGGATGAGTGATAACTCTCACAATCCACTGCTCATCGCCCCGTACTTGGTGCGTGGCTTTTTGACAGCTTTTTTGATAACTTAGGCGAACGTATTCAGGTCCGCGGCAGCGATATGAGGCGAGCTTAGGTGGGC